>NC_052146.1:65126781-65231438 GCF_902713615.1 Scyliorhinus canicula
TGGCACTGTGAAGCAACAATGCTAACCACTGTGCGACCGTGCAGACAAGTTGGTGAAGTGGGAAAATAGGTGGCAGCTGAAGTTTAATGTGGAGAAGTGTGAAGTGATGCATTTTGGTAGGAAGAACATGGAGAGACAATATCAAATAAGGGGCAAATTCTAAAAGGGGTGAAGGATCAGGGGGGCCAGGGTACACATGCATAGATTATTGAAGGTGGCAGGACAGGTAGAGAGAGCAGTTAATAAACATACAGTATTGTGGGATTTATTAATAGGGGCAAGGAGATTATGCTGGAGTGTACAGTTCTGGGGCCGCATTATAGAAAGGATGTGAATGCATTTGAGAGAGTGCAGTAGAGATTTACAAGGATGGTTCCAAGAATGAGAATCTTCAGTTATGAGGATAGGTTGGAGAGGTTGGGACCTTTCCCCCTTGGAATGCAGAAGGCTGAGAGGAGATTTGAAAGAGATGTTCAAAATCGTGATGGGGCTGGATAGAATCGATAGGGAGAAACTGTTCCCCCTTGCACAAGATTAAGAACGTGAGGACACAGATTTAGGTGATTTGCAAAAGAAGCAAATGTGATATTTATTATTTAAAAAACGTTTTTCCACAACGAGTGTTTCAAGTCTAGAATTCTGGAAGTGTGATGGAGATTAGTTCAATTGAGGGATTCAAGAGGGTATTGAATGACTCCTTGAAACAAACAAATGTGCAGGGTATGGGAAAAAGCTAGGGGAATGGCACTAAGCCACAACGCTGGTTTGGAGAAGTAATGCAGACATGATGGGCCAAATGGTAGCCACCTGCGCAGTAACAATTCTGTGATGTGTGATTTGCAGATAATGGTGTTCCCGTGCGTCTGCTTTCTGTCCTTCTAGGTGGTAGATACCGAGGGTGTGGGAGGTGTCATCAAAGACACCTTGGTGAGTTCCTGCTGAGCCCCACCCTGTAGATGGTGCACTCTGCAGCCATGATGAGCTGGGGGCAGAGGAAGTGGGTGTTTCAATTAGTGGATGGGTTGTCAGTGAAATGGGCTGCTTTGTTCTGGATGGTGTTGTTGGAGCTGCATATATTCCAGCAAGTGGAGAGTGTTCCATCAGATTGCTGACTTGCACCTTGGTGGCAGAGATGGTGAATCACGATCTGTGTCACACAGAACAGAATATTCAGCCTCACACCTGCTAGTAGCCATGATATTCATGTGGCTGATCCTGTTGAGATCTGGTCTGTGCTGACCCCAAGATATTTTTTGATGATGGGGTGGTGGTTGGTGATGGTAATACTATTGAATGGCAGTGGGGTGATGGCTGGGCTCTCTGCCTGGCACCTTTTGTGGTGCAAATGCTACTTGCTACTTAGATGGCCTGAGCCTGGATGGGTCCAGGTACATTAGTAGCTGTAGATATGGTGGAGTAATGCTACTTGCTACTTATATGGCCTGAGCCTGGATGGGTCCAGGTACATTAGTAGCTGTAGATATGGTGGAGTAATGGTATTGTCACCAGACTAGTAATCCGAAGCTCAGGCCAGTGTTCTGGACACAGGGGTGCTTATCGAATGATTACAGCACACAAGGAGGCCGTTCAGGCTGTCGTGACGTGCTGGCTCTCTGAAAGAGCAATTCATCTAGAGCTACTCTTCTGCCTTTTCCCCACAGCCCTGCAATTGTTCTTCTGGTAATGATCAAATTCCTTCCGGAATGCCAGAGGGAATTGGATCATTATCTGAAAAATAACATTTTGCAAGGCTACGTTAAATCCCATCGTGATAGCTTGTGGAGTTCAATTAATAACTCAATAATGAAATTGGTGACTGTCAAACTATCATCAAGTGTCAGTCCATATCACTGACATCCATCTGCTTCACTGTCCTTTAGGAAAGGAAATCTGCCATCCTTACCTGGTCTGGCCCACATGTGAAAGCTCGATCATTGAGCACGCCCATGACAGAAATCAATAGATTCCTGGATGCTAGCAACATCAAGGGATATGGGGATAGTTGGAGAAAATAGAGGTAGAGGATCAGCCTTGATCTGTTTGAATGTCAGAGTGGACTCGACAGGCCGAATGGTCTATTCCTCCCCCTGCTCTGATGTGACTCCAGACCCACAGCAATGTGGTTGACTCTTAAATACAGTCTGAAATGGCCTAGCAAGCCACTCAGTTCAAAGGAAATTACAGATGGGTCATAAATCCTGGCCTTGTCAGTGAACCCCCAACTTTCTGTGTAAGGATAAAGGGAAAAAAATGCATATGGCATTGACCACTGCAGTCATCGGGATTCTTACCTTATGGAGGAAAACTTTGGGTGAAGCAGCTGAAAATACCTGGAATCAAGACACTGTTAAATTACTGAAACAAAGTCTTGAGCCTAAGATTTCTGGTCTCCAACAATTACTCTTTTGTGCCAGGCATGACTCCAACCACTGGAGATTCTTGATCATGATTCATGTTGATCAGTTTTCCTCGGGTTTCTTGTGAAATGATGCCTTGGTGTCAACGCCAGTTATGCTCTGTTCAGCTCTGTAGTGCACATGATGTCTACATTTGATCAAGGATGTGATGAGGTCAGGAGCAGTGTGGCCCTGTCATATACAAGCCAAGCATTATTAGGCAAGTTACTGATGACCAAGAGTTGCTTGATAGCACTCTTGATGACTTTGCTGATTGAGAATCAGCCGATGTGGTGATAGTTGGCTGTGTTGGATTTGTCCATCCGTTTGAGGGCAGGTCGCACCGAGGCAATTTTCCACGACGGGTAGAAGCCACAGTTGTACTGGAGCAGCTTGCCTAAAGTCCTGACTAGCTCTTCAGTACTGCGTTTGGGGGCCATAGCTTTGGCTGAGCATATTGGATGCAGCAATGTTTTGATGGATTGACTGGAGAGTTGTATCCGTGTGGCAAGACACCTTGGGAGGTGACCAAGAAGGATTGTCCCATAGAATCTATGGATAAAAGACTTTTGCAAGGGTTTCGGTCTTGATTTTTGCACTCCTTTTCTGAGCTCTGTCATCATTTTGGATGAGGGTGACAAGCCGCCATTAGTTGGTTTAAATGACACCGTTGTTTGTGACTGTAGAGTTGCAGAGCTTTGACTTAAACTGTTGGTTGCAGGATCTCTTCTATGCCGTACTTCAATTGTTCCAGTTCAGTATGCATGTAGTCTTGTGTTGTAGCATCGCCAGGGTTGGCACCTCCTTTTGGTGCTGCTTCTGGCATGGATTCTGCATACTTTGTTGAAACTCTGGCTTAATGAAGGAATGAGTTATGGTACCTGTCATAACTCCCACGGTGGAACCATTATCGATCATCTCGTGGGACGTGTGCTTGGGACTTGTGCATTACAAGTTTCCCGGATAGGGGGCAGAGGCCCACCCAGCTGGTGTGTTAGAACTGAACTTAAAAGCCGGCCCAAGCAGGGACCGGCATGTTGATTTTCCCAATGGGGACTGTGGCTATGGATAGTTACTGCCGTGGGCAGATTATTGAAAATCGTAAACAAATCTTTTGCTTCCTACTGCTGGCTTTCTTGGTCATTAAAGTACCATAGTGGTAATGTTATTGGTCCAAGTTAAAGGCCTGAACAAATGTTCCTGAGACATGAGTTCAGATCTCGCCATGGCAGCTGGGGAAATTTGAATTGAATTGATTAATACGTCATGAATAATCATGAAAACTACTGGATTGCTGTAAAAACTCATCTGGTTCACTGATGTCCTTCAGGGGAGGAAATCTGCTGCCCTAAACAAATCTGGCTTGCGTGTGACTCCAGACCCATAGCAAGGCAGTTGATTCTTAACTTCCTCTGGAATGGCCTAGCAAGCCAACGCAGTCAAGGGCAGTTTGGGATGGGGAATAAATGGCAGCCTTGCCAGCGGCATTCACATCCCCAGAATGAAAGCAACTTTCAGGTGTTCATTGTTGAGCAGCTAGATCTGTTAATCAAGGTATTTATCAAGGTGGTTGCCACACTGCATAATCGATCGAGAGAATCTTTAATGTGAAGAGAGGTCCTGGTCTCCATAAGGGCCATGTTCTGGTAACTTCTACCAGTGAAGCCATTGATAGAAGGACCTGGAACAGATAGATTAGTGATGATGAGGTCAAGCAATTTTTTCGCCTTGTGCCTCTTCTCTCACCCCTGTCCTTCAGTGCTTTGCATGTTTGGTCAGTGGTGGGACCGTTGAGCCATTCTCTGTGATGTGTGTTGAAGTCCCTGCTCAGCATGCATTCTGCGGTATTTGATGGGAAGGAATAAGGATTCAGCAACTTGAGAGAGGATGGGAATCAGCATGAGGTTTCCATGCCCATGAGACTTCATGTGTATAGAGTCAGCATTGACCCAAGTCCACTTCACCTGACTAAGCCACTGTATCCCCACCTTATTCAGTGTCCACAAAGACCCTTGCAGCAGGGTAGCCCTGTTCAGTGTTCCCTTCCTTGCCACTCAGCATAGACTTGGGACAGCCCTCCAAACCTTCTGATATGTGGAAAAACTTGTCAAAGGGAAAATAATTCATTGTCTTGGGTAAAGTGGCAATGTGAGCTGTATTTCACTTTGTCAGGATTATCTGTGTGTTGCATCTGGATACATTTTCATCTGACTTCTGGAGCATCAATAAATTGTATTGTAACTGACCCAAACCTGAGGCTACAAAAATGGCACAGTATGTATAAATCCAAGCAGATGTGAGCCTTTGTTTGCTTGATAATCAACTGGCCTGGAATGATTTTTGGAACTGTTTTGAAAAGTGCCATATAGTATGTTTGTATTTTATGTGGACAGGTGGGTGTCTAAATTATATTGTTTAATATTAAAAAAATAAATGTCACATTTAAAAAAAAAAAGTTTTTATTAAAAGTTTTTCATTTTATATACAATACAAAATAAACACATCTGTGAGAGCTGGATACAATTTACAAAAGCCCAACATTGGAAATAACTTCAACCCCCCCCCACATCCTGTTTTGTTATTTCTACAGAGTTTTATTGGGATACATAGCTTACAAAAGGTGATTCCCCTCCATTTGGGATCTTGTTCTATTTTGTTTTATTTACTTGTGCCTGCCCCGGCTGGACTCTATGTCCTGTAGCGGGCTCTGTTGGTCCGCTGGTTAGTATGGACTTTGCCTCCGGTGGGGTTTAGTTGATTGGCGCCCCTCCCCGCACTGGACGGTTTGGCCTTGGCTGGGCCCCCGTTTTGTCCTGGGGAACTTTGTCCCTGCTGGAGGGCCCTGAAATAATTGTTATATTAACTATTCGTTGATTCACCTCTGTATGAAACCAGTGCTAGTTTAATAAATATGCTGTCCAATGACTGGGAATTGGGTAAGGAGAGCGAGTGCAGATTTAGCCGATAGACATGTTGCACTTCCGATCCTCCCAACCCTGAATGGACCAAGTTTGAAATGGAGGTTGCAATACAAACCTTTTCCTCTACTGCAAGATCTTATTAATCAACATTTTGAACCTTCCAGAGACCTGCTTGTGGTCCATTGTGTATGGCAATCCAGTTTGTGAATTAAGACTATTTAGGAAAATTGAAGACACTGTCCTTGAGCCTTGCAGTTGCGCGAGGTCTTTGATTTGACTGAAGGTCAATGCTGAGTACCCAGATCTCTGTTTGGGGAGAGTCTTGTGGATGCTACGATCAGTTACAGCATTCCTGGGTTTGGAGGGTATGGGGTAGCAATCCCCGTCTGTTTGCTCTGTTGCACTCCCTACTGGAGACTTGGTGAGAACAGGATGAGCAAGAGTTGTGACATTGTTCTGATCCTCGAGGCTCGCACATGAATGATGGCCTCCGTGGAACAATCCTTCAATAAAATACTCCAAGCTTTTGGAAAGCGAGGGCAGGAAACTGGGGGATAAATATTCAGTGGGTTCCCACTAATTGAATTTTTAAATGTTTGTAAAGAAATATAGATGCAATATGGATTTTCATTGATTCAAATAACAAATTGGTAAATTCATCTGACTCAGATTTTGCCCTTTTAATAGGATCTAATCCCCTTTCTGTTTGACCTACAAAAGCTATTTTTACATTGAAACCAGTCTATTGAACAGTTCTTTTCAACACACCCAGATTTCTGTTTCATACAATTGTGTTTAAAGACAATTGTTAGCTTGTTGTTTCACTAGCACAGTTCAGGGTTCCAGGAGAAATCTATCTAGTTATTCAACAATTGATTCTTTTAGAATCTGTAGTCCTGAGTGCCAGACCTTTATCGGTCCACAAACTACCGGGTATGGCACCAAGTACAATATTTGAACAGTGCCAGTGTTGGCAACCACAACTTCCTAGTTTTTAAGGTGAAATGGCTTCCGAGACAATGGCTCTCCTGAGTCTTTGACCAATTCTTTGAGCCTATGGAAATACAATGAAAGCTAATAAACAGTTTCTTCACCCAAATAAAAAAATAAATACTATTTTAAATGCTCCAAGCCCAAACCTTTTTGTTCTATTAACAAGTTGAGCTTAACAATAATCAGCGAGACCCCCACCTAAGTTTTAGATAGCAGATTGCTTTTTTGCCGATGCGGTGTTGCGGGCAAAAAGGCCTGTTTATTTAATTTTTTTCAAAAATGCATTGATGAACTGAAATGTGATGCAAAACTAGTTGAGCTTCAGAACTTGGGACCTTTTTGCTGCCGCCGCTTTTGCGACATTTAATCAAGTCTGACTATATGGAGTAAGTCTTGGAATGGTCAAGATTGTACTGTGGGGCATCAAGCAGTATGAAAACTAAACATTTGGAGACATTTCCTGCATTTACCCTGGCACCAATACTCTTTCCTCACCTTGCACACAAGTTGACTTGTCCCGGTGGCTTCACTTCATGTGCAAGCCCAGGCAGTAAGTATTTACCGTTTCCTGTTCTATTCTCACTTGACCACTGCGCAAGTGTGAACGTTATCAGCTGGTTAACAGCAGAAGCACAGATTGATCATTTATGTTTCCAACGTAAGGGCAGCACGGTAGCATTGTGGATAGCACAATCGCTTCACAGCTCCAGGGTCCCAGGTTCGATTCAGGATTGGGTCACTGTCTGTGCGGAGTCTGCACATCCTCCCCGTGTGTGCGTGGGTTTTCCTCCGGGTGCTCCGGTTTCCTCCCACAGTCCAACCTCCCCGGACAGGCGCCGGAATGTGGCGACTAGGGGCTTTTCACTGTAACTTCATTGAAGCCTACTCGTGACAATAAGCGATTTTCATTTCATTTCAAAGATGTGCAGGTTAGGTGGATTGACCATGATAAATTGCCCTTAGTGTTGGGTGGGGTTACTGGGTTATGGGGATGGGGTGGAGGTGTTGACCTTGGGTAGGGTGCTCTTTCCAAGAGCCGGTGCAGATTCGATGGGCCGAATGGCCTCCTTCTGCACTGTAAAATCTGTGGAACGTTGGTGGGGTCAGGTGTTCCTGTAAATTTGACACAGGCCATTCAGAAGTGAAATTAAGAAACACATTTTTTACACACCATGTGTAGTGCAAATCTGGAAATCTTGTTCAACTCTCCCTTCACCCTTACACCCTCCAAGGAAAGATAATGCCGCATCAATTGGAATGATTGAAATTGATGGTGTTATTAGGTAACGCTGTCAATAGATTTGAAGCAAAGCTGGGTAAATAAAGTTCAGGTATGAATGAGCCATGATCTAATTCGAGGTGTCTCAACCTTTCTGCTTCTGAGATACCCCCCCCCTCCCCCATGTTATAAAATTCCTACTGGTCCCCGTGAAATACAACACAAGTTTTATTTTTTCTCTCGACAAAAATTGGTTATACACTTTGTTTTATTTCTGTAAGTTAGGTAGCACGGTAGCACAGTGGTAGCACTGTTATTTCACAGCTCCAGAGTCCCCGGTTCGATCATGGTTTGGGTCACTGGCTGTGCGTAGTCTGCACGTTCTCCCTGAGTCTGCGTTTGTTTCCTCCGGGTGCTCCGATTTCCTCCCACAAATCCCGAAAGACGTGCTGTTAGGTAATTTGGACATTCTGATTTCTCCCTCTGTGTACCCGAACAGGCGCCGGAATGTGGCAGCTAGGGGATTTTCACAGTAACTTCATTGCAGCGTTAATCTAAGCCTACTTGTGACAATAAAGATTATTATAAGTTGACTGGACAATTGATTGCATAGTTTCCAGTAAAGTATTGAGGGAGTGCTGCATTCAGACGGTTTGGGAACTAGGAGGTTAGACTTGAATGACTAGCTGCTGTGTCATGCCAACACTGGTGAAGATGTCTTAAAAAGCCTTTCTCAATATTGTACCATTGGGCACACTGGTACATAGAACAGTACAGCACAGAACAGGCCCTTCGGCCCTCAATGTTGTGCCGAGCAATGATCACCCTACTCAAACCCACGTATCCACCCTATACCCGTAACCCAACAACCCCCCCCCATAACCTTGCTTTTTAGGAGTTTTGGTGTTATAGAATTGAGAGATGTTCCTCTTGCAGATACTTGGTCTGTAGGTTTAAGTGCCTTAGGGCCTCATTAACCTAAGGTAACTGGCAATTCAGGAAACAAACTTGAGATAATAAGCAAGTGATGGGGCAGTCAACAAATTCCTTTTCATGTGTGTGAAAGAATCTCTCAATCCTTGTGATGTGATGTTTAGTTCTAATTTTAGAATGGTGAACTTAAATATATGCATAGTTGTTAAGTGTATTTATGATACAGATTATTTAAAACCCAATCGTATATTAATTCAATCCCCTATAATCTGTATAACCGGAAATTTGATGTAATCTTTTTTTTTACCATTGTCAAGTCAGACAGACTAACACAGGATGTGACCTGAACCAGTCCCTCAACCCCAGAATTATTGGCAACCCACTGGAGTGAGTGGGTGTGCAAGTGGAAGCTTTCCTTTGGTGACTCCATTTTTACTGTTGGTTATTCATTACTCAGTGGTTGCTGTTCCTTACTGAATGAATTGAGGAAATCAGCTTTTTATTTTTGGATGCTGCTGGTGATCACATCCATTCTACTTCCTTTTGGTCCATTCTCAGTGTTGTCTCTTTCTGCCCCAGATCATCCAGCATCATTGTGCCTGAGCGCGACAACTCAGTTTAGAGTTTCTATTTGTCTTGGCACACCCCAGAAAACCTTTGCTGGGGACCTAGGGACCTCTGATCTTTTCGAATCGCAGAATAAGTTTGATAGTCTGAATGGCCTACTCTTTTTTTATGTTTGAGATCCGCTGGCGTGTCCCAATTTTAGACCCAACTGAGGTCAGCTAACTCATCACAAGAGTGGGGATTGAGCACATGCATCCTTTTGGCTGTTTGAACCAGCTATGGTAAATAAAGTCTAAAAGGTCCCGGTTGCTGTAGACAAAACCGAAAGTAGACGCCCCTCTCAGCCTCTCAAAATACTGACCTTTTAAGAGCAGGTCTTGTAAGGAATTTCTCACTTCTGACTAAGAAATTCCTGACTGGAGACTTGAGGAATGCAGGAACCAGGCTGCATGTGGAGGTGTCTGTGATTTTGACAGGGAGCACGACGGGCCTACACATTGAATGTTCTGGTGAGGTAGCTTGACCAGTGGGAACATCATAAGATGCTGTTTTCCCTGATCTGACATACGTCAAAACTGTTTGGCAGGTTATTTTGAATTAAGCATATTCATTGAGTCACTCTGTCTGGTACCAGAGCAAGTTGAATAAATAGGTTGTCCGGTAACTCTTACACCCTGCAGCTGAGAGTAGGCTGCTTGTGAATATAGAAGGTTGTTTTATGGAAAAGAAAGTTGATTTGATTGAGATAAAACGTGATGTGGAACCCCTGTCCTTCCCCTCTTGACGAAGTAGGCTCTTCATAGGAAAACATAAAATTCTGTATATGCGTGTCAACTAACTGGCAAATGCCAAGGTTGAATTCTGGTTCAGGAGAGGCAAGAATCAAATCAGATAGGCCACCTGCCCATGAAACTTTTAAAAATTGCCCGGGTTGAGTTCCAATACAGTACGTGGTGTTATGTAACAGCACTTTTAGCATAATAGCATAAGTGCTTCACAGCTCCAGGGTCCCAGGTTCGATTCCCGGCTGGGTCACTGTCTGTGCGGAGTCTGCACGTCCTCCCCGTGTGTGCGTGGGTTTCCTCCGGGTGCTCCGGTTTCCTCCCACAGTCCAAAGATGTGCGGATTAGGTGGATTGGCCATGCTAAATTGCCCGTAGTGTCCTAAAAAGTAAGGTTAAGGGGGGGGGGTTGTTGGGTTACGGGTATAGGGTGCATACGTGGGTTTGAGTAGGGTGATCATGGCTCGGCACAACATCGAGGGCCGAAGGGCCTGTTCTGTGCTGTACTGTTCTAAATCTTCTAAATCTAAGCACTGGGTTCTTTGTTGCATCATACAACAGTGTTATTAGCAAGAGCACCTATTGGATTGATTCAATAAATTAAGTTGTAAATTATCTTTGCATAGTTCAGAATAAAATCCCATCCCTTTTACCTGGTTGTTTCAGGACCAACTCCCTGTGATTGGGGAGCTACATTGCTTTGAATTGGCTACTCTTGCGACTTAATGATCTTCATTAAAAAGACAAGACTCCAGCAATGACATTACAGCGTGCGTTTGTATAGTGCCTTATGTCCCTAAGCTGCCTCAGAGGAACATAATCAGACAAAACTTGATATTGAGCCAAATTGCACAAATTAGGGCAGGGTATCTTAAATTCTTTGTTAAAGAGGTCGATTTTAAGGAGGATTAAAAAAAAATTTTTTTTAGAGTACCCAATTTTTTTTTTTCCAATTAAGGGGCAATTTAGCGTGGCCAATCCACCTAACCTGCACATCTTTGGGTTGAGTGGGTGAAACTCCTGCAGCCACGAGGAGAATGTGCAAACGCCACACGGACAATGGGCTGGGATTGAACCTGGGACCTCGGCGCCATGAGGCAGCAGTGCTAACCACTGCACCACCGTGCTGCCCTATGTCTTTAAATAGGAAAAAAGAGAATTGGGTACTCTAAACCTATGTTTAAAAAAAAAACAATTATTAATGGGGATGAGCTCTGGATTGTTCTGCTGAGGAACTGCCACAGGCACGGAAGGGCCGAAAGGCCATCTGGGTTTGTATGGTGCTGTGGTTTCTACAACAACATTCCAGACATTGAAGGCAAGGTCTGGGGTTAGTTTTAAGACTGTTTCACAATCCCTTCTGTCCACTCCACCCCATGGATTATTGGGAACTGCTCTCAAGGCATTCTTGGGCATGGATCTCCCACTCTGCGTTAGTGGACCTTGGTTGGGGGGCTGGGCACAGTATGGTGAAGTTAGAATGGGATTGGCAGAGAGAGGGCACAGTTAGCCTCTGAGCCTCTAGGTTGGAGAGAAAAAAGGGTACCCATAGTGTATTGCTGTCCAGTGAATCCTGTTGGAAAGTAGATGTTGGGCTGAGGACGATAATTTTACGCTCATCCCACTACCTCAACCCAATAATAACCCGGTCGTTCTCTCTGCTAATGCTCACATGTGAAGAACCAGAGGGCACATTTGTGAACTTACCTATTGGGTACGAGGGGAGGGATAAAAGCAGCTTCTGTTCATTTTACATTGCAGAGGATGCTGCATAAAGCTGACATCAGGTTACATTAGCCAAGAACTGGATTGCATTAGCTTGATTCCATTTATTTTGCTGACAGAAAGTAACTTGCATTCCTTGGGGCATCCTCTTGCTTTGCAGAATGATCCTTACAGCAACTCACAACTGGAAGTTTAATTTTTTGTTGTGTTTTCCTCCCATGCAGATTGATCCTAAAGTGGCTTTTCCACGTAGAGCACAGCCGAAGGTAAGAGCCTTGTCAGCGCTGGCTTGCTTTCTTACTCTATATGTATTTTTTTTCTTCTGTCCTTGTTTAGAGACTATAATGAAGGGACTGGGTGAATATTGATCGGGTTTCCAAATGTCTGTTTTTTTCCCAACTACGAAAGGATTGTGTTGACCCAACAGCTGCAAGGCCTAAATGGGGTGAAACATGGTTGTCAGTGGGTATAATCTTCATTCCCTTCTCTTCCCCTTGTCCCTCTTCTACTTTTCTCCTTTTTCTATTCTGGGGTATGATCCCGTTGTCACCCCTAAGTGGCACTCATTGTCTGTGAACCTTCAGTGTGCATCACCGTGGGAGGCATCGCACCTGAGGTCTGTGGAGTTGCCCTATCATCGCCAAATTCTCCCCCCTCTTCCCCCCCCCCCCCCCCCGGAGGCATTGACTGCACCGAAGACGGCCTCAACTACCAAGTTGGAACCCATGATCTTCATTTTCTAAATTGTCCACTACTTTCATCAAGGGAACCACTGAAGCAGGAGTGATCCAAGGTGAGCTGTGATTAGATATAGGAAATGCTCGGCAGATCTGGCAGCATCTAGAGTGAGAATCCAAGCGAACGTTTCGGGTCAATGACGTTTCATCACTAGCTGCATCGAACTAGTCGGACGAAAGACCAAAAACAGAATCCAAGGAGACTACTACTCTGGTGTGGCACACAATTGATAACTGCTTTCCCCAGTGCAGAAATAGGTTAATAATTCCTTCTGCAGCAAGGTAACAGAAGGTAGGCTGCTTAAGCTTGGGCTTCATGCTAAAGGGAAAGAGTTGATGCCAATTAGCAGGTCAGTAACATAATGATTAATTGAGCCAATGTGATGTCTATATTCTTGGTCTATTGATGGCTACTTTTTTTGAAAACCGCTGTTCAACTTGTTCAAGTGGCTCAGTGAGTGAAGGTGCTGCATGGTGAGGTCCTGAGCATAACTTCTTTTTTTAAAAATTTAGAATACCCAATTTTTTCCAATTAAGGGGCAATTTAGTGTGGCCATTCCACCTAGCCTGTATATCTTTGGGTTGTGGGGCTGAGTCCCACGCAGTCACAGGGAACTCCACACAGACAGTGACCTAGGGTTGGTCTCGAACCCTGGTCCTCGGTGCCGTGAGGCAGCAGTGCTAACTAGGTGTTGAGCATTTTGAATTTATTTTAATATATTTTATTCCAAACATTCAAAGGTACAAAAACATTAATAAATCAAAGAACATTCACCACAGCTCGCAGTTTGTGCAAGCTTTTCACGCCCCCCCCCATGAATATTTCCTCAAACATTGTCATGAACAGTCCCCGCTCCATCTCAAAGCCCTCCGCTGATCCCCTCAGTTCACACTTAATCTTTTCCAGCTGGAGAAAGTCATATGGTTCCCCCAAGCCGGGTTGCCACTCATGATGGTGTTCTCGTCCGCCATTCCAGCAGAATCCTTCCGCGGACAACAAGAGAGGCGAAGGCCATAACGTCGGCCCTCCTCCCCTCCAACAGCTGCGGCATTTCCGATACCCCAAAAATTGCCACCGTAGGATCCGGCCTGGCCTCTATCCCCACAGTCTTCGATAATGTCCCAAACAACCCCTCCCAGTATCTCCACCCTCTCTCAGTCCCAGAACATATGCGCATGATTTGCTGGTCCTTGGCCACACTTGTCCCCAACCCCCTGGAAGAACCTATTCATCCTCGCCCGAGTCATATGCACCCTATGCATCACCTTAAACTGAATCAAACTCTCACTTGCACACGAGGAGATCAAATTCACCCTACGCATCACCTCACTCCACACTCTCCATCCTATCTCTCTCTTTTCTCTCTTCCACCCCCACCCCCCAGCTCCTCATCCCATTTTTCCTTAATTCTCACCACCTGTGCTCCCCCCAGCCACCCATATATATATCCCCAATCCTACCCGCCCCTTCCACATCTGGTTCCAGGGTAGCACAGTGGTTAGCGCAGTTGTGTCACAGATCCAGGGTCCCAGGCTCGATTCCCGGCTTAGGTCACTGTCTATGCGGAGTTTGCACGTTCTCCCCGTGTGTGCGTGGGTTTCCTTCCGGGTGCTCCGGTTTTCTCCCACAGTCCAAAGATGTGCAGGTTAGGTGGATTGGCTATGCTAAATTGTCCTTAGTGTCCAAAAACAGTTAGGTGGGATTACGGGGATAGGGTGGAGGTGTGAGCTTAGGTAGTGTGCTCTTTCCAAGGGCTGGTGCAGACTATATGGGCCAAATGACTTCCTCCTGCACGGTAAATTCTATGAATAAGGTATACTTTAGCAGCTTGGGAAGCTCTCCATTCCTTCCGTGCAAAGTCCCTCACTTGCATGTACCTGAATTTGCTTCCCTTCGGAAGCTCCACTCTCTCCCACAGCTCCTCCAGACTTGCAAACCTCTCCTCCAGGTATAGATCCCTCGCCCTCACCAGCCCACCTCTCTCCGCTTCCTACACATGCCATCTGTCTCCCCTGACTTAAACCCGTGGTTTCCCACGCAGTGGTGTTAGCACCAATATCCGTTCCATCCCAAAGTGTCTCCCTCAACTGGTTCCACACCCAAATTGTGGACTGTACGATTGGGCGTTCCGTGTACCTCCTCGATGCCAGCAGAAGTGCCGTTGTCAACATGGCCCTCGGGGTGGACCCCATACAGGACTCCCCTTCCATTCTAACCCCTCTCCTTCACATCACCGGCTTACCACCTCTGCATTTGCCATCCAATAGTAGTGCAACAGATTTGGTATTGCCAACCCCCCTTTCTGCCTCTGTGGCAGGGCCCTCTTCACCCTAGATACTTCCCCTGCCTATATAAACTCCAAAATTGCTGCATCCAGTTTTGAGAAAAAAACATTCAAAATCTGGAAATTGTCTGGAATACAAACAGGGAATCTTGGCTGAACGTTCATTTTTACCACCTGGACCCTCCCCTCAAGTCCCCCATAATCTCCTCCGCCAACTTTGTTAGGTTCCATTTGTGCATTGTCACACACTCCGTCACCTGAACCCCCAAATACCTAAACCTGTCCCTGGCTACCCTAAATGGCAACACCGATTGGCTACCCGACCCTGTCGCATTCACTGAAAACACCTCGCTCTTTCTGACATTCAGCTTATAGCCCGAGAAGGTACCGATCGTCTCTATAATTCTCCCCAGACTCTTTAATGGGACTGATATGAACAGCAGCAGGTTGTCTGCGACACCGTGTTCCCTACTCCCACTCACAATACCCTACCACTCTACTGACCCCTGAAAGGCCACTGCGAAGGGCTCTATCGACAGTGCGAACAACAGAAGCGACAGCGGGCACTCCTGTCTCCTTCCCCTATGCAATCCGAAGCTCCGTGAACTCATCTTATTTGTCTGTAGACTCACCACCGGGGCCACGCACAGCAGAGGCACCCACGCCACAAACCTTCCCAAAACCTCAAACGGGTACCGCTTTCTCAGCGTCCATAGGGACCACTACGTCTGGTACCCTTGGCCTTTGGGGTCATGATCACATTTAATAACCGCCTAATGTTACTGGAAAGCTGCCTTCCCTTCACAAAACAAGTTTGGTCCTCTGCAACAATGGAATGCATCCCCTCATCCTCCCCGCCACTAACTTGGCCAACAGTTTCACATCAGTGTTTAACAGTGATGTGGGCCCGTATGACCCACATGCCAACGGGACTGTCCCCTTCTTCAGGATTAGCGTGGTCGACGCCTGGGCTAGTGTTTCCTGTAGCTCCCTCTTCTCCAGCGCCTCGTTAAACTTCCCCAATAGATGTGCTGCCAACTCAGTCGCAAACTCGTTATTGAACGCGGCCGGGTAACCGTCCGGCCCCGGGGCCTACCCCGACTTCATCCCTTTTATACTATTCATCACCTCCCAGCCTAAGTGGCTCCTCCAGTGCCTGCCTCTTCTCAGCCTTGGGAATTCCAGCTCATTGAAAAACCGCCCCAAATCCCCTTCCTCACCACCTGGATCAGCGCTATATAACTTCTCATAGTACTCCCGTTAATCTTTCCCAACTCTGACACTACCTCCCTCTTCCCTGTCCGTACTCTCAGGATTTCGCTAGATGTAGCCTGCCTCCGTACTTGATGGGCGAGCATATAGCTCGCTTTCTCTCCTTATTCATACTGCACCCCTGCTCCTGCCTCAAACTAAGTCTAACCTCCCAGCCAGTGCGGTGCATTTTCACAACAAAAAAGTCAATTCTGGAGTATACCTTGTCCATGTGCAAGAAGAAGGGGTATTCTCTCTCTCCTGGGTTCCTAAACCTCAATGGATCTACCATTCCCATCCTCCCCATAAACCCTCCTAGCTCGTTCGCCATTCTGAACCTTTTCATTAACTTGGTACTTGACCTGTCCACTCTAGGTTCCATCACACAATTAGTGGCAGGCAGTTGCTCCCTTGCGAACTTATTGCCCCTTAGCGAACAACCACAACCGCAAAATCACCCCACCCCCGAGAAAAGCCCCCACATCACCTGCATCTTTCGAACTCTATTGTTCCAGCCCCTCCATCTCCTATCAACGTTCAATTCTCCCCCAATTTATGGTCTTTAATGAAGGCATTGGCTTCCGCTGGCATTTCAAAATAGTATTCCAACCTTCAAAAGTCACCCATAGTTTCGCCAGGTACGGTACCAGTACCCCAAACCGGATCTGCCTTTGGTAGAGACTGCTTAGGCTTTGTTGAACCCGACTCGCCTTTTTGCAGGCTCCGCTCCAATGTCCTGATAGATTCGGACCCTGTTCCGCTCCCATTCGCAGTTCAGCTTCTCCCTGGCCCACTGCAGGATCTTCTTCCCAAACTTATGGAGCCTTGCAATCACTTCCCGTGGTGTCTCCCCGGCTCTTGGCTTCTGCCTTGGAGACCGTTGCTGCTTGTCCACCTGCGGGGCCTTGTCCAGCACCCCCTCCGCCACCAGACCCGCCAGCATCCTTGAGATATATCTTGTGGCATGTGTGCTTTCCACACACACTGGCAAGCCAACGAAGGTTCTGCCTTCTGTATCTGTTCTCCTGCTACTCTACCTTTTCCCTTGGAGACTTGCAAAAGACCCCCAGGAGCACCATCTCCGCCTCCAATCCCACCACCTGATCACTATGGTCGGACGTCACTTTCTCCATCTCTCGGATCTACGACCCCTGTGCCTCCAGGCACTTCTCTACTCTCTGCATTGAGCTTTTCAAGGGTGCTACCTCGCCCTTGATGGCCTTCGATCAATTTTCCTGCATCTCTTTTCGTTGCTGGCGGAACTCCCCCCTAATAAAGCCCATCAACTGCACCATGTGGGGTTTTCCAACTTGTGACAACCCTGTCCCCATCTCCATCTTCCCAATTGCTGCTGCGCGACAGGTCTTTTCCAGTTCCTTGGCCAGGTCTTTAACCTTCTTCTTGGTCTGATATCGAGCAGACATGCCACTCTTGGGGGGAATTTCTCTTCCACATCTTCAGCTACGTTTTCCTGTCAAAATTACCCTGCTTTTGGGTAAAAGGAGCTCAAATCAACATCTTTGAACAGATGTGTGCGACCACTCACTCCATGGCCGCCACTGGAAGTCCAGGTGCTGAATATCTGACCAGAGTGCTTCTTGGCTCGATGGTATACGGTACAATATTAATTAGTATGTCAGAAATGGTCTGCTTTCCTGACTACTTATGATTCATGGTTACGTGCAACTTATAAAACTCGCTCAGAAAGCAAAGCATAATAAGAAAAAATTGAAGTTCAGGATTAAGATCGTCGGATTTTAAGTTACAACCCAAAAGGTACGTGATGTGAGCTTCTAGCAGTTGTCATGGAAGCTGTGTTGGGAGGTCTATGGGGACGGATGCCAAGTGGGCACAGGATAATCGTCAGCTGTGATTCTTCTATGACCATATAACCCTGGGACGAGGGTATCTGCAATGCTCTTGACAACCCCAATGGATGGGGAATTCACGAGCTGGTGATTTTCCAGAAGGATACTCTGGCCTAGGTTGAGGGAGGCCTGTCAATGTTTGTGGAAATGTTCCTCCGTCAGCATCAGTCAACATTTTGAGGAATAACTAATTTGATCAGATAGGTTCTATTCCTTTTCCCCACTTCACCAATACAGCAGAGCATGCTATTTGACAGCTGAATTTAATTACAAACTGGAATTGGTGTTCCCCAGTAAATATTCTCTTCCCTTGCCTGAGTTTAGTCGCTGTTTATTAACTTTTTGTGTCATACATAATAGAGGCAGGTGCAGTTGGCCAGTAAAACCTGGCTTTGCGGCACGGCTATTTTCCTGGTGGATCTACTGGCACCCAAAGCAGTTGTGGCAGGAGTGTGGAAGCAGCCCATGAGGCATTTGGAGCAGCAAGTTTATAGAAAAAAAACATTGCAATTTCAAAAGATAAATATTTGAAATGATCTGCTGGGTCTATTGGTAGAGATCAGATCCTGGCGGTATTAGATGGGTGATAATGGGCTGGCAACATGTTTGACATCGCTCCTGATTTTACTTTTCCAGTGGACCAGACAAAATGTAGCTGGATGATGGACGGAAAAAGTTATTGAATATGGAGTGAACATTAATTGTACGAAAGGGCCCTTTCTCACCATTGATTTTTCTACATACTAATTTACGAAACATGCAAGATGTCTGAGGTTATGGAAATGTGATGTTGGTTTTAAAAGGCCCCCCTGGCATTGTGTTCAGTGTGAGTTGGCACTGTGTGCTATTTCATTCTAAGACTGGTTGCCACTTGCATTGAGACCTGGCTGACTTGGGAAGGGCTTGTGTAATTAAATTTTCTCATTTTGTTTCCAGTCAAATTGCATTTGAGTTTGTTTGCTTTGCTGCTCTGTAGGGACCCTCTCTCTACCTTAATATGCTGGTGGCTAATTGCTGATAAGCGTTTTTAGGAAGCTGCTTACGAGTTCCTTGTGACATGTCACCCATATTAAAGTGGTGGCTTAGCTGCCACAGCTGTGTGGCTGAACACCAAGAATTTTCTACTTTATTCTTCTGTTGCGCACCAGGAGAGGGCCATTTTCAATACATCACAGTTTTTAAAGGGGAGGATGGTACGGGGGAACCACTTCAGGGATCAGGCTCATCAATTCCACAGGAAGACCAATGACACAGGACACACTTGTAGTGGGACCTGTGCCTAACATTTTGCTCCGTCTCTACCTCCAATAACTATCTGGGCCTGTCCTCTCTTTCAGCATTGCTCTGCAAATGTTTCTTTCTCCAGTATTTATTCAGTTCTGTTTTGAAAGTTACTGAATCTGCTTCTATCTTCTTCTCTGAGAGTGCATTTCAGATTATAGCTCACAGTGCAAATGGTGACAATACAATTCCTGATCTCTATGCTTTTCACCAGACAGTTTTTCATAATTTGGTAATAAAATTACATATTTGCTGAAGACGTTGTAATAAAAGCTGCTACTTGTTGACATCTGAAAGATACTCCTGCTTGCTAGTACATTGAGTAACTATGCTATACAAACATTGATTAGATACCCTGTCTCCAACAACATTGTATCCCCCTTTTTCATTGGCTTCACCACTGATGGTTATGGGTTCAGCTGCCAGGCTTCTACGCTCTAGAATTCCTCCCTCCCCTGAACATCTTTGCCTCTGTCCACCGTTCCTCCGTTTAAGGTGCTTCTTAAAGCTTTTGCTAATCTTTTTGTCTTCTGCAACAATGTTTAAGGACATTGGAGTGTTTTAGCATCTTGCTGGCTTCAGTTAGGGGACTTAAAAAAAATAAAAATTTAGAGTACCCATTTTTCTTTTTCCAATTCAAGGGGCAGTTTAGCGTGGCCAACTCACATACCCTGCACATCTTTTTGGGTTGTGGGGTGAGACCCATGCAGACACTGGGGGAATGTGCAAACTCCACACGGACAGTGACCGGGGCCGGGATTGAACCCAGGTCCTCGGTGCTGTGAGGCAGCAGTGCTAACCACTGCACCACCACCCAGGGGGCTTTTAGGATTGCTACTGCGGTTGCTTATTGCATCCTTGGGTTAGAGAGTCGAACATGAGTTCAGATTCCTTTTGGATTGCAGCTCAGCATTCCCTGCTGGAAGCGTGCATGCATGGGTGTTGCATGAGGACAGGTGGAGCTCTGCCCTGATGCCACCTGTGGTTGAGCAGTGAGCCAGTGCTAGGTTGAGGGAATCAGTGATCAGGTGGAGTGACTGCTATATCTTTCTTTTAAGTTAGAGTACCCAATTTTTGTACAATTAAGGGGCAATTTAGTGTGGCCAATCCACCTACCCTGCACATCTTTGGGTTGTGAGGGCAAAACCCATGCAAACACGGGGAGAATGTGCACTCTCCACGTGGACAGTGACCCAGAGCCGGGATCGAACTTGGGACCTCGGCGCCACCGTTCTGCCTCTACGTGTCTGCTATATGAAGGCATTGGTGGATGCTGAAGCCCTCTGAGCTAGCTGATCCTGGGGTGGGTGTGGTACAGGGGTGTAGTCTAGTCCTGAAGGAAAGGGATTTATACAACATCTTTCACATCCTCAACATCCCAAAATGTCCTACAACCAATGAATTCGTTTTGTAATAGGAGCAGGGATAAACCATACAGCCTTTTGTGCCAGCTCCATCATTCCGCAAGGTCATGATTGGCCTTCCACTTTCCCGTCCTATTCCCATCCTATTCCCATATTCCTTGCATCCTGAAGATTCCAAACATTTCTTGATCTCAGCTTTGAATGTGCACAATGACTGCATCCACAGCCTTCTGGAGTAGAAAGTTCCAAAGATGCAAAGCCTTCTGAGTGGTGAAATACCTCTGTCATGTAGACAAACCCAAGGGCATCACTGTGGCGCAGTGCTTTGCATTGCTGCCTCAGCAAGGTGCAGTGCTGGTGGGAAGGAGAAGGGGTAGACTGGGTCAGGATGGAGGAGGAATCCTAGTAAGGGGTCTAGTTTGAGGGCAATGGTGATGGCAGCATTGCCAATGTCTTCGAGTAGGCATTCAGGGAGCCCAGTCCACAGTGTAGGCATTCAGGGAGCCCAGTCCATAGAGAAGATATGGAATCAGTTGAGGAGGCATTTTAGGATGGAAGGGTGCTAACGGTGCTGTGCGAGAATCATGGGTTGGAGCCGGGGTGGGGGGGGGGGGGAATGATGGTTGGTGTGTACAGGAGGTGGAGGGAAGTGGGGCTGGTCAAGGTGAGGGATTTGTATTTGGTGGAAGGGTTCGCCTGTCTGGAGGAGCTAAGGGAGAGGATAGAACTGCCAAGGGGTAGTGAGTTCAGGTATCTGCAGGGTAGGGACTTTGCGCAAAAGGTCTGGAGGGGGTTCCATAGGTTGCCGGGATACACCCTGATGGAGCGACTGCTGATTCCGGATGTGGAAGGGGAGAGAAGAATTTGGGATATATACAAGTGGCTGGGTGAGCAGGGAGAGGAGCGGGTGGTGAAGATCACAGAAATGGGAAGCCGAGTTGGGAGGGGAGATCAATTGGGGAGTATGGAGTGAGGCACTGCGTCGGGTAAACGGGACCTCCTTTTGTGCAAGGATGAGCCAGATACAGTTTAAGGTGGTGCACAGGGTGCATATGACTTGGGTGAGAATGAATGGGTTCTTTCTGGGGGTAGCAGACGAGTGTGAGAGGTATGGGCAGGGCCAGCGAATCACGCGCACAGGTTTAGGCGTTGTGAAAAATTGGGAAGATTCTGGGCGGGAGTGTTCCCGGTCTTAGCCAGGGTAGTGGTGGAGGACCCGGACCCTTTGGTGGCAACATTTGGGGTTTCTGAGAAGTCGATGTTCATGGAGAGGAGGAAGGCCGATGACATGGCCTTCACCTCTCTGACTGCACGGCGACGAATTTTGCTGGAGTGGCGGTCGGCATCGCCACTGGGGGTAGCGGCATGGTTGGGTGACCTGTACGACTTCCTGCGGTTGGAGAAGATAAAGTATGAGTTAAGGGGCTCAGCAGGAGGGGGTTTGAGAAAAGGTGGGGCTGTTTGTGACCGTGTTTGTGGAGCCGTTCATCGTAGAGGGAGGGGGGGTGTGAAAAAGGGGAAACATCTGTATAAACTGTACAGTTGATTGTTGGGAAGTATGTTTCCTAGGGTGTTTATTTGCCGTCACCTGTTTTAATATAAGTTTGTAATAAAATACATTTAAAAAAAAAGCATTGCAGCCTCACGGCACCGAGGTCCCAGGTTCAGTCCCAGCGCTAGGCCACTGTCCGTGTGGAGTTTGCACATTCTTCCAGTGTCTGCGTGGGTTTCATCCCCGCAACCCAAAGATGTGCAGGGTAGGTGGATTGGCCATGCTAACATTGCCCCTTAATTGGAAAAATTAATTGGGTACTCTAAATTTATTTTAAAAAATGTAGGCAAACTCAGTGGCTAATATGTACAATGCTTAAAAAAAAAATCACAAACAACCGTGATAGCTGTTGTAGTAATAACAGAAAATGCTGGAAAGACTCGGTAGGTCTGGAGACACCTGGCGAGATAAATGGAGTTAACATTTTGACATTGTTTCTTTTTTTTTGTATTGGTTGAAGTATAAATGTTGGCCAGGACAAACCTGTCTTTTGAAATAATTCCATGGCATCTTTCACATTCTGCTTCCTCACTACTGCACTGAAATGACGGACGCAATTGCGCTCGAGTATCGCGAATGGGGCGTGAATTCATAGCCTGCAGACTTTGGCTGACATTTTCAGAACATGATAGAAGATTGATGAGAAAAGAGGAGGGTTGGAGGGCTGGGTTTGTGGGCAGGGGGAAGCTAGGCTGAAATTCAGAGCCCCGATGTTTATTTAATTTATTTTATATATAAATTTAGAGTACCCAATTATTTTTTTTTCCAATCGAGGGGTAATTTAGTGTGGCCAATCCACCTAACCTGCACATCTTTGGGTTGTGGGGGTGGGACCCACGCAGACACAGGGACAATGCGCAAACTCCACACAGACAGTGACCCAGGGCCGGGATTCGAACCCGGGTCTTGAGCGCCGTAGAGAGCAGTGCTTACCATTGGGCCACCGTGCCGCCCTTTCCCGATGTTTATTTTAAATTGTTTCTCACTTTTTAGCCAAGTATACTCGAGTCCAGATTCACATTGAAGGTGATCCGATAGGAGAACCTCTAAATTTAACCGTGGCCTACAGGCATATGGCATCATGAGACAAGTACTTCAACAGTAGTAGATAATGGCCTTCACAAGCTGCTATGCAGCTGCTCGTGCAGTCAGTTGAACTGGTGAGGGACTTGCAATTGGACATCACCGCTAAGTCTGACCCTGTTATCAGCCACCATTGTGCATCCGCCAGTTGCACATTTTAACCGCATGCTCTGGTAAATAAATTTGTTGAATTCCTTATTGGATTTATTTGTGACCAAGTTCTACCCCCTGGTTTTGGTCACCCCACAACTTGGGAATAGTTTCTTTATATCTACTCCATTAAGCTTTTCATTATCTTAAAGGCTCCGGTAGATCACTTTTCAGCCTTCTGTTTTTTAAGAAATGAACCCCAGCCTGTTCAATCTGTGCTAATGTTTATAACCTCACTGTTTTGGTGTTATCCGTGTCAATCTTTATTGCACCATCCCCAATGTTTCTATGTTATATTCTTTTCACTCTGTATGGTGCATTGTCCGAGCCCCTTGCCTCTCCCATCGGGTCCATGGAGGAGTGGAAGAGGGATCTAGGGGATGACAGAGGGTGGAGTTGGGGTCATGGTGGAGTGAAGTGGGATAGTCCTGGATGTGGTGTGGGTGCAGTCACTCGGTAAGAAAATGAAGGGACGAAATGGAAGCTTTAATGCTGTTCAAATGTTGGTCCCTCTTTGGGTGTTGGCTGGCAGAGCCCTTAGAATTTGGAGTTCATCTACAACGTATCAGTCATCGCTGCTGAGAGTGATCTCTGCCATTGTTCTTTACAATGCATAGAATAGAGGGCCAGCTGATCCTACAAGTTCACAGGGTGGCAAGTACAACACTAGACACTAACATGAACACTGAATGAACATGGTTTCTTCCACAATAAAGGAAATGTCCCCAATTCCCCAGTAACTATTATTGCGTGTTAACTATGATGTTAGCCAGTGCATGTAAATCACTGGCTAAGCTAGTCTCAACAAACAATGATGATGAATACAAATAAAATGCAAAATATTGATGAGCGAGATTTAAATTTGTTTTTCTAAAAAAAAGAGTAACCGTTAATTCTTGTATTAACGGCATTGGAGTTGGTCAGGAATGTTTTAGCTGTGATGCAGAGCCTCCCTGTTGGTCCAGGAGGCCCTTTTGTGGTCCACCTGTTGCTGCTGCATTGTCAGCTGAAACTGGTTTCACCACTGAAAATCTTCCCCTGCTGCGGAATTACATGTGTCTCCTGTGCCCTTCGGGCGGAATCCCCCCCCCCCGGCCGGGTCGGAGAATCGCCGGCGGGCCGTGCGGAACGCGCCACGCTGCCCTGATGCCGGGACGTGATTCCCCACGGAGCGGAGACTCGGGGCCGGCGTGGTTGGCACAGCACTGATCGGAGTATGCGCCGACTCTCCGGCACGGGCTGGCGCACCGATTCTCCGGTCCGCCTGGGCTGAGCGGCCGTCATCAGAAAGCCGATTCCCGCCAGCGGCGTTCTAACATCCTCTGAGCCGGCGGGAACTCGGCGGTGAAAGGGCCGGAGGCGGCCTGTGGACGCGCCATGCTACCCCACTGTGGGCCGCAGAATGGGGTCCCGGAACGGGTGCCGACGCCGGAGTAATACACTCCCGTTTTTACGCCGGCGCTGGCACTTAGCTGCCCGATGGGAGAATCCCACCCTTTAACTTTAATTGTGATCATGGGGTGGGTGTGAAAAAGCAAGAGAGCAGAGGTGGCTCCAACTTCTGCTTCTGCTGTTGAGAAAGATGCGCTATGGATAGAATTCCATCTAAAGCATGTAGAACCTTTCAACACCTGAGACATCCCAAAAGCGCTTTACAGCCAATTAAGTACTTTTAAAGCACCATCACTGGTGTAATGTAGGAAATGCAGTAGCTAGTTTTCACACCACGTGATGTCTCAAATGGCAATGTGAAAATGATCAGATAATCTGTTTGTAATTTTGATTTGAGGGATAAATATTTCATTGAAATCATAGAAAAATTTGAAACGGGGAGGCCATTTAGTCCAATGTGTCCTTGCCGGTTGATGAAGACCTACCCAGCCTAGTCCTACCTTACTGCAAAGAGTCAGTATGGTTTTGTGAAAGGCAAAGAATGTTTGACAGATTTATTAAGAGTCCTTTGAGGATGTAATGAGCAGTTTGGATAAAGTTGAACCAGTAGATGTGGCGTATTTGGATTTCCAAAAGACGTTCGATAAGTTGGCCACATAAAAGGCTGCTGCAGAAGGTAAGAGCTTGTGTTGTTTGGCCAGGACACGAGAGAGAACTCCCCTGCACGTCTTTGGAATAGTCCCATGGAATCTTTATGTTCATCTGACAGCACTTCTGACAATGCGGCACCCGCTCAGCACAATAACCTCCATTTATAAAGTGTCTTTAATGTAATAAAACATCGTACTATGTCATAGGAGTATTATCAAATAGTATTTGATGGCGCGCTATTAAAGCAGATATTAAGACAGATGACCAAAATCGTGGTTTCAAGTAGTGTCAAAACAAAAGGACAGAAAGAGATATAAAGATTAGGAAGCAAATTCCAAAGCTTTGGGCCAACTTGGCTGCAGACATGATTGCTAGTGATGGAGTTATTTAAAATTAGGGATGTGCAGTGTGCCAGAATTGGACTACTGCACTGGTTGGTAGTTTAGATTCTGTGCTCAAGTCTCTGGTGTTTTTTAAAATATAAATAGCAAGCCGTCAAAAGAAAATTTAAAGTGATGTCTTAAGCGCTTAAAATAAAACTTTTTTTGTGCCAGTGTATCTTGAACACTCCCCTCAGCCTATATTCGCCAATGTAACCAACTATTCAGTTTGACTTGGCTCCTCTGTCAGCCAAAAAACATTGTATACCCGTGAACTTTTCTGTAATAAAGTGATGGCCCCAACAGTCAGTGGAACTAAAGAAGACCGGGGTGCGACAGTCACTTGGCTGAGTCTGGCATCTGTACGGAACACTTTTTGAAGACCCCCGAATTTTTGATGGTTCAATTGTTACCAGCCGATTTTAAAATTTAAAATTTTTTTCCTGCTGCCTGGTCTGCTCTGATGGGCTTCCGCTCCAATGCTGGGTCTTTTCACTCTATGCTGAATAACCTTGAATCCGTTCCTGCTGCTGGATTCTGCTCCTGTCGCCCTCTGTTTTGTTGCTCTCTGCTTGCTGCCTGTGGCCGATGATGTCGCTGTATTTTGCTCTACTCCACTTGTCCTTCAGAATTGCATTTGCTCGACTGGGTTAAACCAGCTCCCTGAGTGTGATCTTTTATCTGCTCTGCACCTCCCTCCAGATATTCTTTGAACTCTACAGATGCAACCTTCACTTTCCCCTGGTTCCCTTGGCTGCACTGCTCTTGGTCCACAGCCTTCAGTCCTCTTCTGGCCCTTTGGTGACCACTACTTTGTGCTTGTGGCCATTACACTCTTCCGCTGAACCTGAGGATCGACCTCTGGCTGATGATTGACTCTCGGCTCCTCCTCAGCTTTCATTCCATTCGCCAACTTCCACTTGCAGTGTGCCAACTGATAATTTACCCTTCGAATGTTTCCAGGAGCTCCTCCCTTTCCACAACTGACCAGCTCGAGACTGAATCTATGATGACTACACATTGACTTCATCAAGCCAAATGATCTAAGACTGTGATTTTGAATCTCCTGTATTTTCACCTTGCTGTGCTCTGTTTCAACCAGAGCATGGCTCAGCGTCTCTGTAACCCAGTAACCCAGATACCCTTTGTTAGGTTGCATGTTCTTATTTCCTTATTTTCTTTTTCTCTTGAGGCTCTTCTCTTCTTCTGTCTCCCATCCTCTTGTTGTCCAGTTATCAACACCTTTCACATTTTTTTTTCTGGTGCTTTGACCTATCTCAACTTTCAATCAACCTCTTGCATCGGTATTCACCAAGGAGAGGGACATGACGTATGTTGAGGCAAGGGATGGATGTTTAAATACTCTAGGTCAAGTTGGCATAAGGAAGGGGGAAGTTTTGGGTATTCTAAAAGGCATTAAGGTGGACAAGTCCCCAGGACCGGATGGGATCTATCCCAGGTTACTGAGGGAAGCGAGGGACGAAATAGCTGGGGCCTTAACAGATATCTTTGCAGCATCCTTGAGCACGGGTGAGGTCCGGAGGACTGGAGAATTGTTAATGTTGTCCCTTTGTTTAAGAAGGGTAGCAGGGATAATCCAGGGAATTATAGACCTGTGAGCTTGACGTCAGTGGTAGGAAAACTGTTGGAGAAGATGCTGAGGGATAGGGATTGGAAGAAAATAGACTTATCAGTGATAGCATAGTTTTGTGCAGGGAAGGTCATGTCTTACAAACCTAATAGAATTCTTTGAGGAAGTGACAAAGTTAATTGATGAGGGAAGGGCTGTAGATGTCATATACATGGACTTCAGTAAGGCGTTTGATAAAGTTTCCCATGGCAGGTTGATGGAAAAAGTGAAGTTGCATCGGGTTCAGGGTGTACTAGCTAGATGGATAAAGAACTGGCTGGGCAACAGGAGACAGAGAGTAGTGGTGGAAGGGAGTGTCTCAAAATGGAGAAGGGTGACTAGTGGTGTTCCACAGAGATCCATGCTCGGACCACTGTTGTTTGTGATATACATAAATGATCTGGATGAAGGTATAGATGGTCTGATTAGCAAGTTTGCAGATGATACTAAGATTGGTGGAGCTGCAGATAGCGAGGAGGACTGTCAGAGAATACAGCAAAATATAGATAGATTGGAGAGTTGGGCAGAGAAATGGCAGATGGAGTTCAATCCAGGCAAATGCGAGGTGATGCATTTTGGAAGATCTAATTCAAGAGCGGACTATATGGTCAATGGAAGAGTCCTGGGGAAAATTGATATACAGAGAGATCTGAGTTCAGGTCCATTGCACCCTGAAGGTGGCAACACAGGTTGATAGAGTGGTCAAGAAGGCATACAGCATTCATCGGACGGGGTATTGAGTACAAGAGTCAGCAGGTCATGTTACAGTTGTGTCGGACTTTGGTTAGGCCACATTTGGAATACTGCGTGCAGTTCTGGTCGCCACATACAGAGAAGGATGTGGATGCTTTAGAGAGGGTGCAGAGGAGGTTCACCAGGATGTTGCCTGGTATGGAGGGTGCTAGCTATGAAGAAAGGTTGAGTAGATTAGGATTGTTTTCGTTGGAAAGACGGAGATTGAGGGGGGACCTGATTGAGGTCGACAAAATTGAGAGGTATGGACAGGGTTGATAGCAACAAGCTTTTTCCAAGAGTGGGGGTGTCAATTACAAGGGGTCACGATTTCAAGGTGAGAGGGGGAAAGTTTAAGGGAGATGTGCATGGAAAGTTTTTTAAGCAGAGGGTGGTGGGTGCCTGGAACGCTTTGCCAGCAGAGGTGGTAGAGGCAGGCACGATAGCATCATTTAAGATGCATCTAGACGATATATGAACGGGCGGGGAACAGAGGGAAGTAGATCCTTGGAAAATAGGCGACAGGTTTAGATAAAGGATCTGGTTCGGTGCAGGCTGGGAGGGCCGAAGGGCCTGTTCCTGTGCTGTAATTTTCTTTGTTCTTCGTTGTCGTCAACCCAGTCGCTGTAGAAAGTTGCTTCTGCCTTTCTACTCCCGTACCAGCCTCCCCGGACAGGCGCCGGAATGTGGCGACCAGGGGCTTTTCACAGTAACTTCATTGAAGCCTACTCGTGACAATAAGAGATTTTCATTTCATTTCTTTCACTCTTTAATCTTGCTCTTCTTTCCCGTTGGGTAGAGTTGTGCAGGCAATGGACAGCCCCTGTTTCCTTGCAAACATGATCATTCTTCGTGGGTGAGCCCAGTGAATGCTATTGGGCTGTTTTATCTTGGGACTTATAATAAAGTTGGGTCCTAATCAGCCTCTGTGCATGCTTTTGTCCAGCAGAGGAGACTAGATTTCTTTGGATTATGCTGCACTCCCTCAAAATAACATGTAAATCTAATTGCAGTGTCATCACCAATGCCTCGGTTAAGGTTGGGTACAGAATTGTGAATTGACCTGAGCCGTTGGTCAATGTGGTGCAGCCATGAAGCACATTTACTGACAAAATCAGCAGGGAGCTCCTGATGGCTCTCAAATAATGTGCCCCAATGGAAATCTTGCAGGCCTGTGTGTTATCGAGATGATGAGTTGAACCATGAAATTGGGAGGACTGTTTGCCAGCCCCAGGCCCCCCCTGTCACCACAAGTTTCAAATCTCTGCAGGGACTGGGTTGACGAGAGGCTGATTGAAAGTTGAGGCACTTGTTCTGAAGGAGTGAGGATGTTAAAGGAGGAAGTGGCTTGCCGGAGGGTTCACACCCAAGGTTAAATCGTTCATTGTGAAGCAGGGTGAAATCCAGAAGTGGATTGTAAGCTTGCGGAAAGGTGTCAGTCCTTAAACTGAAGTGTTGTCCACCACATATATGTTAGGTTTCTCAGGGAATTTACCACAGGGTCTCTGGTCTCAGTTTGGTCGTATAGTAGATCATTTGGTCAGTGGCCTGATTTAAACACTGCTGGTGTTGTGGATGTTTCTGAACCCAGTGTTGCCACTGCTTTTCTTCCGTGTAGGAAAAGTCACTGAAACTAATGCACTTTAAATGTTGTGTTTGTATCCTTTATGTGAAATGACTAACTCCCAATGACCTCACCACAACTGTAGCCAGACTGTTTACAGACCTGGGAATGTCAGTATTCTATCCTGGCATTATGTAGCTCGTGGTACTCCTTGCAGCAGACTGTCCAAGATTAGAAGGACAAATTCTTGCGAGTTGTGAATGCTTTTCACAGTTGGCTGGATATGACATATAAAAATTATTCATGATCGCTGTACGTTTTACTGAAATCTTGATGACAGCACTCTCAACCGGTAAGCTAATAGCATGCAGTGTGTTCTTGGCTTAGTCCTATATATAGGCTTCTGCTGGTGTATGGCTTTACGTTTCTGTCCTGCTAAGGGTCAACGTTTAGATCATGATGGTGGCTGACACGTGGTGTGTCCAAATTGAAGCTGCATACAGAGCAGAAAGGTCAGAGTTTGGTCTGCATTACAGAGCGCCTGCCATGCAGAAACAGGCTATTCGACCCAGCTAGCCTTTACTTGTGTTTTATGTTCTCTTCCCACCCATGAATCAACTGAACGTGGCCAGGCCGGCAAGTTGGATTTGCACAACTAATGTCATGATGCGTTTTGCAGCCAGTGCTGTACTTTTGAAGTGTAGTCACTGCTGTAACGCAGGAAATGCAGCAGCCAATTTACACACTGCAACTTCTCACAGGCAGCAATGTGATAATGACCAGCTAATCTGTTTTTTCTGGTGAAAAGCAAGAAATACAAAATATCGGCCAGGGCACACTTTTTTAAAAACCGGGGTGGGGGTCCAGTCCACAGTTGTTCAAAATAGTGAGTGGGTTGTTTTACGTCTACGTGAGAGACGTTAATATCATATCCAAAATGCAGCACTCCGACAGTGCAGAACTCCTTCATTACTGCATTGAGTGTTGGCTATGATTTTTTGTGTTCAAGGCTTGAACCTGGAAACTTGTAGACTCTAGAGAGGCAAGATTGCGGTGAGATGGGGAGAGGCGATCAGCCGGAGTCTCTGTGTAATTGCAAGTGGGAAAGTACTTGTGCGGATGTTGTGAAGATAGGAATGAGCTCATTTACATAGAATTAACAGCAGGGGAAGGCCATTTGGCCCATCTGATCTATGCTGCCGTTGATGCACCACAAGAGCCTCCTCCCAACCCCCACATCTCCTCACTCGATTTCCACGTGCGCACACTTGCCATAAATCTAGTTTCTCTTATTTCCATGCCCCCTTGTTTAATTTTGAATTAAACAGATTTTTATGGTGGCTGTGGAACCTGCATTCTCTCCCAACTGGTTGGGTTTAATCTTTTCAAAGTCGTGGGTGGCTTTTACGATTTTGTTATTTGGGTTTTGGACTCTTGACTACACTGTGGAGTGCTCTGCCGTCAATTCTGCATGTGCAGGTAAGCTGGTCGTTCACGATGCCATAATGTGAGTAGCAGTAGTTTTGTGAGGGCTGGCATTGTGCACAATTGGAGAGAGGCCTGAGGTTTCGCTGAGGCGGAAGAATGTCTGGCTTACTGATATATTCATGTACAGACTTTTAATGGCTGTATGCAGATCTGCCTTTGCTTCAGATGAGAATGAGGCTGTGCTTTGCTTGGACCAAGGCAGCTATTGTTTGAGGCAACTTGAAAGACGCAAGAGGAAATTGGATTCTGGAATTCATAAATAAGGATTACCGCGTTCTTCTTATTTCTTTGATGTTGCGGAGTGCTGTTCTATTCAGAGCTCAGCTGTGGAAGCTGGCATCCCCCCTCTCTCTGAATGAGATACTTCAATTTGAAGACCATCTGAGTGCTGATTTAGAATTGGGGTCCTGGACCCATGTCTCGGGGTGGAAATTTCCACTTGCCAACTAGCCCCAGGGCAAGTTACTGTTTGGCTGAGCTTTCAAATAGGAACTAAAGCAAGCCACCGGCCTGTGTATAATGCTAGTGTTCATCTCTCTCCCCCTCTCTCTTTCCATTCCACATACCTTTGATCTTCACTATTGATAGCTTCTTCTGTGCCTGTATTTGCGGGTCTTTGTTGAAGTTGTTCCGGGGCCACTGCTTCCCTTCTTATTTTTAACTGGCTGCATCTTTAAAAATGCTATGCTGCAGCCTCATTTTCTCTCCTTCCCACCTTGAGGTGCTGACACTTGAGGGGCGGTTTCAAGTTCCAGATGTGAACCTTGATGGTGAGTGTATCTGGCATTGTAAGCCAAGCTGCACACGCACGTATTCCAGAACATGCAGCTTACATTATTATATAGGCTGTGGTATTTGCTTTGCTGATGTTTCAGGCTGACGGCGAACCTGCAAACATTGGGTCATCTAAATTAAGCAGTAAAAGTATTTGTCTGTGTGCCACAGATTTATACAATCTTGGGATGTGAGCATTTAATGCCCATCCATAATTGCTCTTTGCGAAGGTGGTGCGGTGCCTCGCTTCAGAGTTATGCCTACAGTGTTTTATTTTGTTTGCTTTTTGATACAATGGAGTGGTTTGCTCGAAGGCAGTGAAGAGGCAGCCCCATTACTGTGGGTGTGGAGTCCTGTGTACGCCAGACCAGGTAAAGATTGCAGATTTCCTCCTCATGAAGAAGGTGAGTGAGACAGATGGTTGTTTATGACAATCCAGTAGTTTCATGGCAACCATTACTGAGACCTGGGCCGGGATTCTCCCAGCCTCCGCGTGCAATCACGCTAGGTGCGGAAGCAGAGAATGCGCGTCCGATGCCGCTTCCACAATTCTCCGGAGAATCGCTGCCAATCGTGCGCAGTCGGCGTGGTGTCGGTCGGGGGGTAATTGAAAGAGGCTCCCGCAGCGATTCTCCCCCGACAACTGGCCGAGTTCCTGCTGGCATGGTTCACACATGGCTCTACCCGGCAGGAGCTTGGAGTGGAGGCTGCGGACTCAGTCGGCGGCTGCCCTGGTGGGGGCGGGGGGGGATCTGTCACCGGGAGGGGGGGCCTCAAGGACGGTCAGGCTCGCGATTTGAGGACCACCAATCGGCGGGTGGGTGCGATCTCGGTGGGGTGGAGGGGGGTGGGCCATATTGTTAGGGCTGGTCCGTGGTGTGGGCTGCCATGTTGCGCGAGGCTGCCGGGGGAAGTGCAGGACCCTGTATCGGCAGCCGGAGCTGCAAAGAGCACTCTGGGACCCCTGCTCTGCCCCCTGCAAAAGAGAGAATCACTCTGGGCTTTCTCAGTTTTCTCGCGGGCGTGGGGACATATCAGAGAATTCCGCCCCTGCTTTTTTAAAATTCTAGATTAATTAACAACTTAAATTCCCCGCTTGCCGCGAAGGGGTTTAAACTTGCATCTGGATTGCTAGTCCAGTAACACCAACACTATGCCACCGTTTCGTTTGAATCTCCCCATGTCAAGGATTCATGGAATCTCAGAATTGTTACGACGCAGAAGGAGATAATTCGGCTCATGTTGTCTATACCAGCTCTTCGAATGAACAGCTCACCCATTCCCCTGCCTTCTCCCCATAACCCTGCATGCTTTTCGTTTTCGGAGAACAGTCTGATTTCCTTTTGAAACCTCGATTGAAGCTGCTTCCGCCATTCTCCTCCCAGGCAGTGCCACCACGCACTGCATGCAAAGGCTTTCCCTCGTGTTGCTTTTCCTTCCTCCTTTTTCCAATTTCAGTAAACCTGTGCTCACTGATGCATTTGGGGGAAATGATGTGGGGAAAACATGGTCCTCTCTTCCATTGTTCACTGTCGCTGCTTTCACCTTTCAACCTTTACTCCCCTCCTGAGGAAGGTGGCAAACAGCCAGAGACCCTGTCAACCAATTTCCCTCTTTCCTTCCTAGAACAAAGAACAAAGAAAAGTGCAGCACAGGAACAGACCCGTCGGCCCTCCAAGCCTGTGCCGGCCACAGGGCCGGCTCAAGGTACTGGCAACTCGGGCAGTCGCCCGGGGCGCTATGTACTAGGGGGCGCCATCAAGGAGTGCGGGTCCCGCGCATGCGCAGTTGGGCCGGTGCCAACCAGCGCATGCGCGGTGGCCGCCCTCCCTCAGGCTGCCCCGCACAAACATGGCGGATGGATCCAGGCTCGCCGGTGGTCACTCCGTTCCCATCCTATTCATGTATTTGTCAAGATCCCCCTTAAATGTCACTATAGTCCCTGCTTCCACCACCTCCTCCGGCAGCGAGTTCCAGCCTCGTACATCTTCTCTAAATCTTGCCCCTCGCACCTTAAACCTATGCCGCCTAGTAATTGACCCCTTCCCTGGGAAAAAGCCTCTGACTATCCACTCTGTCTATGCCCCTCATAATTCTGTAGACTGGCCCTCCTTCTATATCTGTTTACCCTTAAGGGACTGTGTTTGCTTTCAAAATTTCACTCATTTTTGCAGTATTTTAAATGCGTTTATAGAGCATAACAGAAAGAAAATTACTTATGTGACGACTATGCTCTGTCAACTTAGACTGTGTTCAAATCGATAGACCTTAAACGCATGACTCTGACCCACTAAGCCTGGAGTGATGCTTTTACTTCATAATAAAATCTCTTGCCGAGGAGCGGTGCTCAAGCAAGAGATAGTTTGCTCCGTTTGTTTTGCTTCCTACACTGGAGGACGGCAAATTCTTGGTGCCAATTTGAGCTTTGCATTTAGCTTGAACCACGGGTATTTTCACATGGCGTTTATGCATTGGGTCTTTGCAGGTCAGGTCCTTTTTGTATATCCGTGCTGTCAACAACAGGTGGGGGGGTTGGGGGTTAACCTGTGTGTCTGCTGTCTGCAGCTCTTCACTATAAAACCACCTTGACAGCCGCATTGTATGACTGCAGGAACAGTGCTTTCCTGTGGGGCTGTATCCATTAATTCTTCCTGGGTTGTTTTATTTTAAGAGACAGTGAGTTTCACTGTACTTGGTAGGAAAGTGAAGAGTGAGGTCAATTCGCAGTAATGAGTCATTACTGAGAGTAATCAGAGTGAAAGGGATGAGTCCTCCTTCCGTGAGTAAATATTCTGCCTGGTGTGCAGACAAGGAAGGTTATACATTCCACTCCTGTTCTGTTAGCTTGGATGGCAACGAGGTGAGTTTCTACCTCTGTGTCTGTTTAATCAGTAAAAGTTAGGGAAAACTTGGGGCAGAGTAGTTGGGGGAGGGGGAGGTGCCAGATAGTGTGGGGCAAACTCCAGAAGAATCCTTGAAAAAGGAATATAAGGGCACAATTAAAATCTTGGTAAACAATGGATGCTGACCAGTGATGGCCACTTTTACATTCAGGGTGAGTGCTGGTATAGAGATGAATTTCAGCAAATCATAATGATCAGTAGCGTCTAGCGTGCTGTATGGTGTGCGTGTGTTTGACTAGCGTGTGTGCGTTTGGCTGTCGTTTGCCCTGCTTGTGAGTCTTAAGTGCATCGATTTGTGGTTGGTTGGGCTGATTCATATAAAAAGCCGCTATGGCTTAATCTGGCTCAGTGACATCTGTGACTATTTACAGCACACGTGAAGCACACATCATGACATCCTCTCTGCTGGCAACAGGCTGAAAACCAGGGAATGACGGGGGAAGGTGGGAGGAATGCTAGTTTCTTCCATTTGGTTTCTTTGGAACCACCCACATTCTACACAGAATTTGAAATGTATATGATTATAAAATTATGTTTTGGCAGGAGTTCAGTTTATTTTACTTCACAGCTCAAGAGGGAGCCATAAGAATGAACTGACAAAACCTAGTAAATTTGAGAAAAACTGCTTAAGAATCCGAGTCCTTTCCAGCTGAGCATGGGGTAACTTTGACTTTGTAATTTCCATAGAATAAAAATTCCTACAGTGCAGAAGGAGGCCATATGGCCCATTGATTCTGCACCAACCCTCTGAAAGAGCACTCCACTTAGGCCCACTTCCCCATCCTATTTTCGTAACCCCACATCTTTGGACACCAACGGACAATTTTACCATGGCCAATCCACCTAACCTGCACAGCTTTGGACTGTGGGAGGAAATCGGAGGACTCTGAGGAAACCCACGTGGACACGGGGAAAAACGTGCAAACTCCACACAGACAGGAAATTGTGGCCTGTTCAAGGGGCACCTCCGAGTTGGCAGATATAGGGCACTGAGCTTCCACATTGGGGCCACGGTAGGGAGAAAATGATCGTTTTTGGAGCAGGAAGATTGGTGGGGGTGAGTGCCGAGTAGAAGGGAGCTTGAATCGTTTGGAGAATTCATTGTCTAGTCACATCCCAGAGGATTGAATGAGAGATTAATGGTGCTTCCAACATCCTTAACCTTTATGGACATGCTGAGCTCAATATTGGTTACCATGGGAAGCAAGGTAAAATAAACAGTGGCATTCCATTAATCATTCCATTCTCATCATCCTCCACTCAGCTTTGTTTCACTGTTTCCCACACTGTTAGGCTGTTCAAATAGACTGGCAGTGCAATAGATACAGTACAAAAGTTGTGTCTTAAATTCTGTGACTCCAATGAGAGAAAAGAGCCAAAAAATAAGTACAGTGCCTCAGATGCTTATTGCAATGATCGTATATCATGAAAGAGAAGAAAGACTCATTTATATAGGACCTTTCACAAATCTCAAAATGTTGAAAGTTCTTTGCAGCCAGTGAAGTACTTTTAAAGTATGGCCACCCTTGTAACAAACCTAGCAGTCAATTCACACTCGGCAAGATCCCATAAACAGCGTTCAGAAATTATTATTTTCTGACTTTTTTTGGGGGGTGATATATATTGACTAGGATGGTGTAGAACTCTTTTGTCCTTCAAAATAGGAACCTGTAAATCTACTGGAGAAGGCTTTGCTTTGACATCGCATCTGAAAGACAACAGGCTGGATTCTCCCTCGGCGGGATCCTCTGTTTCGCCGGCAGTGCACTCGCGCCTACGGATTTCCCAACGGCGTGGCGATGCCCAAAATGGGGAAACCCCATTGGTGGGGGACGGGATGGAGGATCCTGCTGCTGTGGGCGGGGGCGCGCTGCACCAGAAAACAGGTGCTGCGGGAGCGAGGGTCCCGCCCAACATCTCTTCCAGTGCAGTACTCTGGGGTATCAGGCTAGATTATATTGGTTTTCTTTAATTTTTTTATTTTTGTAAATTTGAGAGTACCAAATTATTTTTTCCAATTAAAGGGCAATTTAGTGTGGCTAATCCACCTAACCTGCATATCTTTGGGTTGTGGGGCGAGACCCACGCAGACAAGGGGAGAATGTGTAAACTTCACACAGACAGTGACCAGGGGCCGGGATCGGTGCCGGGTCCTCAGTGTCGTATGCAGCAGTGCTAACCACTGTGCTGCCCCATCAGGCTAGATTATGTACTGAAGGGTCTTGAGTGGCACTTGAACCCATGACCTTCTGACTTGGAAGTGAGTGCAGTATGCTCAGAGAGGGACATTGTAATGCACTATGGCTCCCTATCTCTACTATACACCCATCTGGGTAAGGTCTAACTTGATGGTACATTTGTGGTAGGTGTAGTGAATTAGAAGCCCCAGTTGTTTAACTAGCTTTGGTATTTTGGTGATCTGGAATTGGATGCAATAGTTGCTGAAAGCGTAGACCAATACTTCGTGGATTGGTCAAATGTGTTCTGGGCCTAGTTTCCCCAGGTAACCATAGGAATGGATATAGGAAGAGAAATGGGCTGTTCATCCTCTGGACCCTGTTCTGCCATTCAATTAGATTATGGCTGTACCTCAACTCTCTTTACCTGTCTCTACCAAACAGAAATCAACAATCTATTTTGAATTTTACCACAGCTTCTTGGGTTCAGAAAACCCTTTGTGTGAAGTTGTTGCTCTTAACATTACCCTTGAATGACCTGGCTGTAATTTTAAGGTTTTGTTCCCTTGTTCTGGACTCTTCCACCAGAGGAAATAATTTCTCCCCACATACACTGTCAAATCCTTTAATCATCTTGAATACCTTAATTGGATCACCCCATTAATCTTCTATGTTAAAGGGAATGCAAGCCTAGTCTATAAAACTCGTCCTCAGAATTGAACCCTTTAAGGGTGGCACGTGGCACAGTGGTTAGCACTGGGACACGGCGCTGAGGACCCGGGTTCGAATTCCTGTTGGAAGTCTTTATTTCCAGGGATTGTAACAGACAGACTTTTCGACACGTTCTCGAGTGGTGGAACTAAATTAGATAAATAAGAGCTGGGGGGGGGGGGGGGGGGGGGGCCATCATTGCTGTTAAACTCCCCTGCATCTCGACAAGCCTGTCCACCGTGGCGGAGACATCAGAAGGGGGAGCAGGAGGAGGGCGGGACCCACCTGCCGAGAGCGGGACCCACCTGCCGAGAGCGGGACCCACCTGCCGAGAGCGGGACCCACCTGCCGAGAGCGGGGCCCACCTGCCGAGAGCGGGGCCCACCTGCCGAGAGCGGGGCCCACCTGCCGAGAGCGGGGCCCACCTGCCGAGAGCGGGGCCCACCTGCCGAGAGCGGGGCGCACCTGCCGAGAGCGGGGCCCACCTGCCGAGAGCGGGGCCCACCTGCCGAGAGCGGGGCCCACCTGCCGAGAGCGGGGCCCACCTGCCGAGAGCGGGGCCCACCTGCCGAGAGCGGGGCCCACCTGCCGAGAGCGGGGCCCACCTGCCGAGAGCGGGGCCCACCTGCCGAGAGCGGGGCCCACCTGCCGAGAGCGGGGCCCACCTGCCGAGAGCGGGGCCCACCTGCCGAGAGCGGGGCCCACCTGCCGAGAGCGGGGCCCACCTGCCGAGAGCGGGGCCCACCTGCCGAGAGCGGGGCCCACCTGCCGAGAGCGGGGCCCACCTGCCGAGAGCGGGGCCCACCTGCCGAGAGCGGGGCCCACCTGCCGAGAGCGGGGCCCACCTGCCGAGAGCGGGGCCCACCTGCCGAGAGCGGGGCCCACCTGCCGAGAGCGGGACGCGCGGCAAGCGATGATCCAGATCTTGCTGGCGAAGGCCCCAGCATCGTGCTGCTTATCCCACTGGTTAACCTAAGACATTGGGCAGTTGGACTTGTACATCTTGTGGAACCAGTTACAGAGCAAGACATCTTTGCCAGTTGCTGAAAGGGCTTTCTGACATCGATAGAAATCCAGGTGGTTCCGAAAACAGTTATCATCTGGTTGGTGTTGGGGAAAGGCGCGTCGAACGGTGACATCTTGTAGTCCTCGATGGTGGCCATGCTAGAGTTGGGGTCTCTCTGCTCCAGTTGCCCGCCTGTCTCCAAATGAACTTTTAAAAAATGCTTTTATCAGAGTTACAAAGCCAAAGTGCAACGTGGACGGGGGCAAACCCCTAATCTATTTCCTTACCTGCTGCAAAAACCAATTCAAATTGAATCCATTTCATGGTCCCCACAAGAAGACATAGCAGATCCAGGCATTACACTTGATCCTGGCCCAGGTCACTGTCCGTGTGGAGTTTGCACATTCTCCCCGTATCTGTGTGGATCTCACCCCCACAACACACAGATGTGCAGGGTACGTGGATTGGCCATGCTAAATTGCCCCATAACTGGAAAAGAAAGAGAATTGGGTACTTTGAATTTATTTTAAAAGGGCAGCACGATGGCGCAGTCTGTCAGCCCTGCTGCCTCACGGCGCTAAGGTCCCAGGTTTGATCCTGGCTCTGGGTCACTGGCCGTGTGGAGTTTGCACATTCTCCCCGTGTTTGCGTGGGTTTCGCCCCCACAACCCAAAGATGTGCAGGGTATGGATTGAACACGCTAAATTGCCCCTTAATTGGAAAATAATTTAGAATTTAGAACAGTACAGCACAGAACAGGCCCTTCGGCCCTCGATGTTGTGCCGAGCAATGATCACCCTACTCAAGCCCACGTATCCATCCTATACCAGTAACCCAACAACCCCCATTAACCTTATTTTTTCGGACACTATGGGCAATTTTAGCCTGGCCAATCCACCTATCCCGCACATCTTTGGACTGTGGGAGGAAACCGGAGCACCCGGAGGAAACCCACGCACACACGGGGAGGACGTGCAGACTCCGCACAGACAGTGACCCAGCCGGGAATCGAACCTGGGACCCTGGAGCTGTGAAGCATTTATGCTAACCACTATGCTACCGTGCGGCCCCTAATGAATGTATACACTAAATTTAAAAATATATATATTTTTAAAAAATTTAATATTTAGGTGTACTTTGCCACACTTCGAGGGAGGGGCAATGGAAGATGAAAGTAATTTAGCTGGTGTTCCTTCTTATAGTTTCCCAATGGAGAACCACAGCTGGGACAGGCGCCCAACAATATCAGATTGAGGATCTGGTCAGGCTTTGCCTCATAGCCAAATGGCCTACGGCAGCAATTGTCCAGGTTGCGAAAGACCAATTTGTGTGAGGTTAACGTGGACTGTCTATATTTACGGGTGATGCCAGGCATGGGAAGGTGGAGGGGACAGGAGCAGAGCTGAGTCGCTGCTTGAAAACCAGAACTAAATGTTCATCTGTGTTTTGGGAACTTCAAAGAACGAGTTGTCAAAAGCCTGGCACTGCCGACTGTGCAGCTGATTAGATTTGTAATAGAATAGTTGTATCAATTATTGAAATGATCATTGAATATTCATAATGCCATTCAGCTTGATATCAGCATACCGCTAAGCAGTGTGCTTAATGCACAGTGCACCAGGAAGTGCCTTAGATTCTATTTTTAGGCAGCGTACCTATGTCCTTTAGATACAGAACAGTGATTGATCCTAGTTGGAGCAGATTGTGTCTCCCCAGCTGTCTTGGTGTGCCTTGCAGGTTAGGTAGGGTAATCTGTGGATAAGGCATCTGTTTGTGTCAGGCTGGCATAAGTGGACTATTCTCCTTTCCTGTTTCTCCCTGTGTCTTGGCTCCCTCTCTCTGTTCACATGTGCTCTCATTTTTCGCCCTCCCTCGTGGCTTTCTGCACCCTTGTGCTCTTAGATGCAGTTATCCTCTTCTAGGATGGAGTTTATGCCGCTATAGCTGTTTTGTTTGCTAATGTAATGTGCCAAGGCCCATAGGATGTCCTTCCCTCCTGGCTCGCAAGGAAGTTTCTGCTCCTCTGGTTTATGAATTCATATCAGCTGGAGAAACAGATGGACTGCTGCTTGGACTCCAGTTGTTGGGAGGTATTTGTGGCCCTTGGGTGAGGACAGGGGTGATGCTGCTTGTGGCTGAATAGCCTGTTCATACTCACTTGTGTAGGAAGATGTGAAGAACGACAATGCGGTGGGGTACAGAAAGGAGTTGTGAAAATTGAATAAAATTATAATCATTTTTGAAAATGAGGAAATAATAGGCAGGGAACCAGCCTTCAGTGTGATTAGTGCATGAAAGCCCAGGCGCTTTGAGTGACTCATCAATGGCCCCTTTGTAACACTGGGTCAAGGACTCTCCAGCATTCATGTTTCTGTCAACAAAATATTCATTTATCTGAATAATATTTGTAATTGTTTTGGATGTCTCTTATCGACACGCGCACACAATGGAAGCGGCACAACCGAATATAAAGAGATGGGGGCCATTCTGGGATTTGACACAGAGATGGGGAGACAGCTATACTGAAAGAATTGTTCAACTCCCGCTCGATGCCGATCACCACTGACAACCCTGCAGGATGTGGGCATCGCTGTTGCCTACTTCTGGCATGCTCAGCACTGGAAGTTACTCATGCAAGACAGTATTATTTTGTTGGTGACAGGGAGACTTCTGGGGGAAGCAGTGGTCTCCCCAATAGGTACCTCCAATGCAGTAATGCTGTTTATGTCCTCTCCGCTTTGGGTCTCCTGACATTACTGTGCTGAGAGAGCACTCCAACTTGCTTCTCCTTCTGGAGCTTCACCAATGCTGCCCTGTTTCCCTGTGTTTGGAGCTACTTGAAGGTAGTGGCGTGTTCACCTGGTAGGGTTATTTCTCCCTTGGCCCTGTGGAGGAGATCTGAATTCTACCTTGAAACCTACTCTTAAGGGGTAATGTGGGGATTGGGGTGTGCTGCATGGGTGGATCCTGCTCCTTGGCAGCTGGAGCCATACATGTTACATGTTAGCAGCAACCATCTTCTGTCATGAAAGCTGTGTTCACCTGATAGCAACCTCTCTCTCTGCACGTTAGACTGGAAAGACGAGGATAATCCCAAATGTAATTTCTGGTTAAGGTGCTGATGCCCCCCCCCCCCCCCCCCCCCCAACATTTTCTTTTCATGCCCTACCTGCCAATCATACTGGGGTCCTATTCCACAAATGCTGGTGGCCCTCTGGTGTTCAGGCTTTTGTTCTTTATTGGTGAGGCTGCAGGGCCTACTGATACAGGCTGACACATCACAATAAATCGTGGCACTTAGTGATCTGAATTGCTCAGACAATCTGGAATTAGTGCTTCTCTCACACTTAAAAACAAAAATGGAACAGGTTCATATTTTCTACTAAATGGTGTCACCAGCTCTAATTCCCTACTAGTAAAACCAGATTTCTTTTTTTTTTGGTGGATTGTTTACTCATCCAAGTTGTGGAGTAGAATATTTTTCCAACTGTGTTTTTATGCGACAGCACCACCAGCCTCAAAATAAAACCCTGCCTCAATATTTTAACTCACAATTGTATTTTTTCATGATGTAATGCATTGGTTTAACCCTGTTCAGAAGTCCACATCGGACTTGTGTGGCCAGTAGATAGAGCAGGGAGGAGGTTTTTGTTTTATCAGTCCTGAGTTGCCTTTGAACCCTGTTGTTTCACTGGTTAAGAAATCACATAGTAACCCTGTATGCCCATTGTACCACTAAAACCATATTCAAAAGGACAGCAAGAAAATAAACTAGAGTCTGACTGGTTGTAACAAAATGTGTTTCTGAAGGAATAATGCAACTTTTGAAAAGAAGTGTGTGCCAGACATGATCAGAGAGAGCGAGATCTAATGTACACCACAAATGGAATAGAAACTGCCTCTCAAATGCTTCAGTGTCTAATGCACCTTGCTGCCGATGATTGCTTTTGGTCTTTCAGTACATGAGGAAGAATGTGACAAGTCTGTGTGAGCTACGATCGTGTTCTGGAACTGCTTCTGGGTTCCCCACCCTGTGGTTGGGAATGATCGGCTGACTGTTAGTTCACTGTTATATCACTGTTATATCTCTATATTTTGAGCCTGGTATTATTTCATGTGGCACAGGGCTCTCGACTTTATCACAAAGTGTTGATTCACGAAAAGAGAAGTGCCAATGAAATGTCAATTGAATGGAGTGGGTTAATGGCAAGTGTTTTGGTTTTCATATATATAATATATCTATCGATTCCTCTATCTATATATATTATATCTAAAGAAATACAGAATTGAAGAATGCGGTCCCCAAAGGCCTGGTTTTAAAATTGAATAGAAATGGAATGTGACTTATTCGGAGACTGTAAATACAGAAAGAATAGCAGTCCTTTGTATATCAGAGGCAAAGGTACTCAAACAGATGGAATCATGATTTCCAAACCCTTGCTTAAAATCTTCTGCAATAAAATTTATCCATTGACACTATGTTGGTGGTTCTGTGCTTACAAAAGTAGCTTTGAATCAAATCAGTTGTTGCAATGATCGAAACACTCTATTAAGCTAATGATTATAAATACAAAATTGTTCTGGACCTAATGATTTAAAAAGCAATATTAGGATTGTAACCCATTTTACTGTGTCCTCCTCCAGTCAGTCAGGTGAGGTCGGTTTGCTTACATCACAAAGACTTGCAATGTACACTTGCTAGCCTGATTCCATCAGGCTCCTTGGTAACTGGTGAGTCACTAGGAACTTGAAACTTAAGCAAAGCATTAAAAGCTTTTTTCTTTCTTTTTTTCAAAAAAATAAATATTTTAAGCCAAACTACATTTTTAAGCAGGGGATTACCATTTAACCCAATCCCTTGAGTGCAGGCAACTTGCATCTGGAGACCCAAAATGGTAACTGCATTTACCAGCAAATTTGGAAGGTTTTTTTTACAACTGTAGTGTATGTGTGTGCAAAGAGAATGAGGTGAGAAAAGTAAGTGGTTTGTTTATCTTTTTCTTACAAGAAGTATTCACAAGTTCCACACATTAAAGACAAAATATGTATTTTATGCAGTGGGATGCCCTCTCGCATCTTAAGAAATAGTTTCAGTGCAGTAATTATTGTATTAGAGGCAAATTGGCACATGACAACCCCAAGCATTAATAAAATCAATGATGAGTTAGCCTATTTTTTGTTTGAATGTTGCTGGCCAAAATGCATTTTGAATAGCCATGGGAATTTTCACACCCACCTGTGAGGGCAGAAGGGGCAGTCTGTTTCATCCAAGTGACAGCACTCCCTTCCTCCATATTGCACAGCAGTGTCAGTCTGAACTCTGTGCTCGGGTCTCTGGAGTGGAGCTTAAACCCACAATTTTATGATTCAGAAAGATGCGGTTGCTGCCACCTATCTGAGGATGACGTCTTGTTTTCTCTGGAGATGGACAGATGTTCGCGCTGACCCCCTAGTTGCCGTCAGATGGTCCTGGTTATTGTTGGTGCTCCCATGATGGTGTTTGGTAGAGAATTCTTGAGTTGAGATGAAGGCCTAATATGAAATATGTCCAAGTCAGAATGGTGTGACAGTTGGAGGTGATCACACTCCTGTGACGTTACTGTTCTTATGCTTTTGTGGCAAAGGTTGCAGGGAGGGAAATGTAATCTTAAGTTTGCAAACCAATGGCCACGAGGGTCAGAAGTGTAGTTGATTTTAAAAAGACAAGCAATCCCGCCCTTGGGATCTACCCGGCTCCAAACGCCTCGCGAGACCCAACGCGATCTTGAGGCATTGCGATGTAAATCGGGATCACTTTTTGGCAATTCTGCATATTAGAGTGAGACAGAGATCACCCTGAGGTCAGGGTGCCATTTACAAATAGTGTCCCGATCTCTCGCTAAACTAGGGAGTTCTGGTGCGAAGAGCTCCCCACTGTACCAAACAGAATGTGTGCCACTCCCACCTACCTTTGTCGTTCAGAATTTGTGTTTTTAAAAAATCCCAGTCGCGCTAACTTAAAATTGTTATTTAATAACTAATTTAGCGGCATGACTCTTCATTCCTAGATCAACCCCTTTTCACTTGTACGGGTATAAGCTCTCAATTATTTGAAAGACGCAATGTATTTCTGCTCACCCAGTAACATTACTGTGGAATGTGGGAAAAGAGCAGGAGAATTTGGGGCAGCAGGGTAGCATGGTGGTTAGCATAAATGCTTCACAGCTCCAGGGTCCCAGGTTCGATTCCCGGCTGGGTCACTGTCTGTGTGGAGTCTGCACGTCCTCCCCCTGTGTGCGTGGGTTTCCTCCGGGTGCTCCGGTTTCCTCCCACAGTCCAAAGATGTGCGGGTTAGGTGGATTGGCCATGCTAAATTGCCCGTAGTGTCCTAATTAAAGTAAGGTTAAGGGGGGGTTGTTGGGTTACGGGTATAGGGTGGATACGTGGGTTTGAGTAGGGTGATCATGGCTCGGCACAACATTGAGGGCCGAAGGGCCTGTTCTGTGCTGTACTGTTCTATGTTCTATGTTCTAATTTGTTCAAACAAATTCTGGTCTCTGGCACAGAGTCTGTCCCTGTTGCTCAGAAGGGAAGGGAGAAGAGGAACAGAGCACTTGTCATTGGGGACTCCATAGTTAGAGGAACAGACAGGAGGTTCTGTGGGAACGAAAGAGACTCACGGTTGGTGTGTTGTCTCCCAGTTGCCAGGGTTCGTGATGTCTCTGATCGTGTTTATGGGATCCTTAAGGGGGAGGGGGAGCAGCCCCAAGTCGTGGTCCACATAGGTACCAACGACATAGGTAGGAAGAGAGATGGGGATTTGAGACAGAAATTCAGGGAGCTAGGGTGGAAGCTGAGAGCTAGAACAAACAGAGTTGTTATCTCTGGGTTGTTACCCGTGCCACGTGCTAGTGAAGTGAGAAATAAGGAGAGAGAGGAGTTGAACACGTGGCTACAGGGATGGTGCAGGAGGGAGGGTTTTGGTTTCCTGGATAATTGGGGCTCATTCTGGGGTAGGTGGGACCTCTACAAACAGGATGGTCTTCACCTGAACCAGAGGGGTACCAATATCCTGGGGGGGAGATTTGCTAGTGCTCTTCGGGGGGGGTTTAAACTAATTCAGCAGCGGGATGGGAACCTAAATTGTAGTCCCAGTGTACAGGATGTTGAGAGTAGTGAGGTCAGGGATAGGGTTAAAAGTTCGAAAGAGGGCACCGGCAAGCAGGACGCTGGTTTGAAGTGTGTCTACTTCAACGCCAGGAGCATCCGGAATAAGGTGGGTGAGCTTGCAGCATGGGTTGGTACCTGGGATCTCGATGTTGTGGCGATTTCGGAGACATGGGTAGAGCAGAGACAGGAATGGTTGTTGCAGGTTCCAGGATTTAGATGTTTCTGTAGAGAAGATGGTAAAAGAGGGGGGGTGTGGCATTGTTAATCAAGGAAAGTATTACGGCGGTAGAAAGGACGCTTGAGGACTCGTCTACTGAGGTAGTATGGGCTGAGGTTAGGAACAGTAGAGGAGAGGTCGCCCTGTTGGGAGTTGTCTATAGACCTCCGAATAGTTCCAGAGATGTAGAGGAAAGGATTGCAAAGATGATTCTTGACAGGAGCGAGAGTAACAGGGTAGTTGTTATGGGGGACTTTAACTTTCCAAATATTGACTGGAAATACTATAGTTCGAGTACTATAGATGGGTCAGTTTTTGTGCAGTGTGTGCAGGAGGGTTTTCTGACACAGTATGTAGACAGGCCAACAAGGGGCAAGGCCACATTGGATTTGGTACTGGGTAATGAACCCGGCCAGGTGTTAGATTTAGATGTAGGTGAGCACTTTGGTGATAGTGATCACAACTCGGTTATGTTTACTTTAGCAATGGGCAGGGATAGGTATATACCGCAAGGCAAGAATTATAGCTGGGGGAAAGGCAATTATGATGCTATTCGGCAAGATTTAGGATGTATAGGATGGGGAAGGAAACTGCAGGGGATGGGTACAATTGAAATGTGGAGCTTTTTCAAGGAACAGCTACTGCGTGTCCTTGATAAGTATGTACCTGTCAGGCAGGGAGGAAGTTGTCGAGCAAGGGAACCGTGGTTTACTAAGGAAGTTGAAGCACTTGTCAAGAGGAAGAAGAAGGCTTATGTTAGGATGAGACATGAAGGCTCAGTTAGGGCATTTGAGAGTTACAAGTTAGCCAGGAAGGACCTAAAGGGAGAGTTAAGAAGAGCAAGGAGAGGACACGAAAAGTCGTTGGCGGATAGGATCAAGGAAAACCCTAAGGCTTTCTATAGGTATATCAGGAACAAAAGAATGACTAGAGTAAGATTAGGGCCAATCAAGGATAGTAGTGGAAAGTTGTGTGTGGAATCAGAGGAGATAGGGGAAGTGTTAAATGGATATTTTTCATCAGTGTTTACACTGGAGAAAGACAATGTTGTCGAGGAGAACACTCAATTTCAGTCGACCAGGCTAGATGGAATTGAGGTTCAAAAGGAGGAGGTGTTAGCAATTTTGGAAAATGTCAAAATAGATAAGTCCCCTGGGCCAGATGGGATTTATCCTAGGATTCTCTGGGAAGCCAGGGAGGAGATTGCAGAGCCTTTGTCCTTGATCTTTATGTCGTCTTTGTCGACAGGAATAGTGCCGGAAGACTGGAGGATAGCAAATGTTGTCCCCTTGTTCAAGAAGGGGAGTAGAGACAACCCTGGTAATTATAGACCTGTGAGCCTTACTTCGGTTGTGGGTAAAATGTTGGAAAAGGTTATAAGAGATAGGGTTTATAATCATCTTGAAAAGAACGAGTTGATTAGCGATAGCCAACACGGTTTTGTGAAGGGTAGATCATGCCTCACAAACCTTATTGAGTTTTTTGAGAAGGTGACCAAACAGGTGGATCAGGGTAAAGCTGTTGATGTGGTGTATATGGATTTCAGTAAGGCGTTTGATAAGGTTCCCCACGGTAGGCTATTGCAGAAAATAAGGAAGTATGGAATTGAAGGTGATTTAGCGGTTTGGATCAGTAATTGGCTAGCTGAAAGAAGACAGAGGGTGGTGGTTGATGGCAAATGTTCATCCTGGAGTTCAGTTACTAGTGGTGTACCACAAGGATCTGTTTTGGGGCCACTGCTGTTTGTCATTTTTATAAATGACCTGGAAGAGGGTGTAGAAGGATGGGTTAGTAAATTTGCAGATGACACGAAGGTCGGTGGAGTTGTGGATAGTGCTGAAGGGTGTTATAGGATACAGAGGGACATAGATAAGCTGCAGAGCTGGGCTGAGAGGTGGCAGATGGAGTTTAATGCGGAAAAGTGAGAGGTGGTTCACTTTGGAAGGAGTAACAGGAATGCAGAGTACTGGGCTAATGGCAAGATTTTTGGTAGTGTCGATGAACAGAGAGATCTCGGCATCCAGGTACATAAATCCCTGAAAGTTGCCACCCAGGTTAATAGGGCTGTTAAGAAGGCATATGGTATGCTAGCCTTTATAAGCAGGGGGATTGAGTTTCGGAACCACAAGGTCATGCTGCAGCTGTACATAACTCTGGTGCGGCCGCACCTGGAGTACTGCGTGCAGTTCTGATCACCACATTATAGGAAGGATGTGGAAGCTTTGGAAAGGGTTCAGAGGAGATTTACTAGGATGTTGCCTGGTATGGAGGGAAGGTCTTACGAGGAAAGGCTCAGGGAATTGAGGTTGTTTTCGTTAGAGAGGAGAAGGCTGAGAGGTGACTTAATAGAGACATATAAGATAGTCAGAGGGTTAGATAGGGTGGACAGTGAGAATCATTTTTCCTCGGATGGTGATGACCAACACATGGGGACATAGCTTTAAATTGAGGGGTGATAGATATAGGACAGATATCGGAGGCAGTTTCTTTACTCAGAGAGTAGTAGGGGTGTGGAACGCCCTGCCTGCAACAGTAGTAGACTCGCCAACTTTAAGGGCATTTAAGTGGTCACTGGATAGACATATGGATGAAAATGGAATAGTGTAGGTCAGATAGGCTTCAGATGGTTTCACGGGTCGGCGCAACATCGAGGGCCGAAGGGCCCGTACTGCGCTGTAGTGTTCTATGTTCTATGTTCTAAACAGATAACTCCTTAATTTACATAGATTTACATAGAATTTACAGTGCAGAAGGAGGCCATTCGGCCCATCAAGTCTGCACCGGCTCTTGGAAAGAGCACCCTACCCCCTACCCAAGGTCAACACCTCCACCCTATCCCCATAACTCAGTAACCCCACCCAACACTAAGGGTAATTTTGGACACTAAGGGCAATTTATCATGGCCAATCCACCTAACCCGCACATCTTTGGACTGTGGGAGGAAACCGGAGCACCCGGAGGAAACCCACGCACACACGGGGAGGATGTGCAGACTCCGCACAGACAGTAACCCAAGCCGGAATCGAACCTGGGACCCTGGAGCTGTGAAGCGATTGTGCTAACCACAATGCTACCGTGCTGCCACTATTTTTCTAAATGAGGGGACCAAATCTCCCTTGAATTAAACAGCGGCATCACATTTGCCTTCCCTATTACCTCCTGCTCCTGTATTTACATAGAATTTACAGTGCAGAAGGAGGCCATTCGGCCCAGAAAGCCATAAAAAGCAGAATGGGCCGAATGGCAGCCTTCTGACCTGTATCGTTCTACGATCCTACTGCACTCCAGCCCAGATTTTGTGTCCTGCTCATACTGTCCAAGTTGAAGGACGCCGTGTGTTCGATGAATATGTTTGATATAGATATAGACAGTCAGTGTTTTGGGGCACTCGGGTTTGTGGCTGAAACTGATCATGATTTGGGCTGCACTCTTCCTCAGTGATGCTCCAAGGCCCCTATATCCTCCTGCTGTAACCGCTTGAATGCTCTGCACACTAAGGGAAGGGAGTTATACTCTGTTATACTCTGAATTACGCCCACAGAACACCGCTAAATGTAGTCACTTACAGTGGCGGCTGCCAAAATAGAAAGTAAAAGCCCAGGTAGGGAGAAAATTGTTGTTCTGAGCCTTGGTGTTAGCTGGGGTTCAGAGGGTATGTTTTCTCCGTGAACTAGGTCTGGGGGGGGTCTGGGACTGGGATATGGGGTTTGGGGGGTGGGGGGGAGAGAGGAGGTTGTCTGGGGGGTAGCAAAATAGCTGAAAAGACTTTGTGAACTGCCAGGTCTCAAACGATCCTTGGAAAATAAATCTTGTGCCTTCAGTGCTTGTATTCCTGTTAAGCTTTTCGTGAGCTGAATGATACTTCTCCCCTTTGATACAAGTAAAAGAATGTTGGATTCCATGCAGCTTAATTTACAGGCCTGTGTCGCACTGCACTTTTAAGTGTAATTGCTCCTTTTCATTGTCATATTTTGGGGTGAGCTGTTAGCTGCTTGTTCTTGCAGTAGGAAGGGGATTTTTGGCGGTCTGGTTTATCTTGCTTCCAGTTTTGAAGGCTTTTATTTCACTCTTGAAAGATGGTTGTTACCGTCTGGTTGACTCCTGTTTCGGCTCTATCTGCCTGCATCCTCCTATGAATCTTCCTTCATGCTTATGGCTTGAAAGCAAAGGATGTCTCTCTTTCAGCAGACTATACGGAGACCACAGGCGCCAACCTGTCTGCCACATGCACTTCCTAGGCATCTCTCAACACATCAAATAGACTTATTAGCATAAAATTTTGAAACCTGGGAGTGAAATCTAGTTTGTGGCTGTATCCTTTTTGTATCAAGTTCCTGCTCTTCAGTTCTAGAATTCAACTTCACACTGCAGTCTAATCTTGGGATCTCACAACAAGCTACAGGACCTTACATGATACTGGTGTCATTTACTGTTGAGTGGATGAAGGGCAAGTAAACCTAGTTTTCTTTATTCACTAATTTTCACCTGAAGGTGCTGATGCCTTACAGGTAGTTTCCTGATACTTCAAGTGCCTGCATCTTTGCCTAGATGGGTATTGCTGCTAGGATAGTTTGCCCAGCTGAGGTTCTTGGATTGGGAACCATTGGGTGGTTATTGGGGAAATGGAGAGAGGGATGGATGGTCATCACGGCAGAGTCTAAACCTGCCCTCACCTGGTGCCCTTGAAAGATACTTTCTTGCTGGATTGCGATGGATTCCTGATTGAATTTTCCTTCCCAAGGACGTAGATGCCATTTGTCATCATCCTGAACCCCACTTGCTTAGAGACCAACAGTAGCTACATATGGTGCCTTAACAGGAATTTTTGCTTCACCAAGGAGCAATGGACACTGCAGTGATGGAAGTGTTAGGGACTCAATGGACCCGCTGAAAGTTTCCTCTCCGTTAGTTTCTTATGTTTGACAAACCAGAAGGATATTTTGCTATCTATGAAAGAAGAACAATTGGGGTTTTGGTTGAAAGTCAGAGCACTGTGCTGAATGCCTGACTGCTGTGCCATTAGAATGAAGAGGAGGATTCACCGCGGCTCAGAGTTGAAAGTAATGGCCTAGTGGAATTTGTAAAAGCAAGAGTTGAGTGAGTGCTGTGTCTTTTGTAAGGAGAGTAAATGTTATAATTTCAGTGTGTTTGGTGGCAGGGAGTTAAATGGGTCTGGGAGTGTGAGTTGGTGAAGATAGAGGCCAAATGTTTGGATGAGTTGGAGTTTACATAGTGTGGAATTTGGGGGTTGAAGCTGAGGCTAGCATTGGACTGCCTGAGTCTTGGAAGAATGAAGGAAAATTGAAATAATTGTTTTGGGGCAGAAGCTCAGCTGGTGCGGGCATGTGACTAAGTGAACTTCGTAACGTTTCTTATTGGACAGTTGTGAATAGGGTTGGATGCTATCCACAGTCATACACCCTGCTGTCCTGACTATTGAGCTTGATGCATATATGAAGAATCAAGGATCCTCCGTATCTGCATCAAGCAAGGAGTGGATAGTAACAGAAGGGAAATGATTGGTGTGAAATAGCAAGAAAATAACTTCTGTGAATCATTATCAATCCTTCCCTGAGGAAGGCAGGAGATGATTTCTCTTGGTTCATATGAACCACTCAAAGAACACTAATTTTTCACTGCTCAGCAATTGGCTTCATACCAGAACTGAGGTGTAAAGGTTGGTACAAAGCTGATGAAACTAATAGCTCTATCACGTGCCAAGGTCAGCGAGCCCTTTGATTTTTTTAACTTCTATCTTAGTTGCCATTTATGGCCTATCCCCTGGATCCTTCAGGACATCCTGAGTTTGCAGACAGCAGTGGGTTTTTGCATCCCCAGGTCGCCTATCACTGCCAGATAATTTGTTTGATGGTCTTTGCTGCTGTTTTGCAGGCAAATTCATTAGTCAATTTTCATGCACCGAGTTCCCAGGAACAGCAAGCAAGATGAATGATGGTTAATTTGTTTCTGGTGGGGGTCAGTTTGGGAAAAAAATGTAGGTCAAGACTTGAGGACAGCTCTCCTGATATACAGAAATTGCAGTGGGATTATTTAACCTCCATCTTCCTGTTCAGGTGTCCTATCACCATAACCACCCACCTCATAATCACCAGAGGTTAAGTCCTGTTTAAATATTCCTGTAATCAAAATTACTGAGCAAGACTGTTGACTCTGCATCTGTGTTTATACCATAGCCCTGGGAATGTTAGCAGTTCCTCCTGCAGTGATACAACATTAACATCTTCTATGCAGTAAGGGGTGAGAAATTTGCATTTATGTAGAGGCATTCACGACCTCAGGATATTTCAAAAGTATTTTGCAACCAAGAAATCACTTGTACGGCAGGAATCATGGCAGTGCGGTTGTGCACAGCAAGATCCCACAGACAGCCATGTGATGTTGACAGATTAGGGGGGGCACGACGGCACAGTAGTTAGCATTGCTGCATCACAGCACTGGGGGCCTGGGTTCTAGTCGTGCCTTGGTATCTGTGCGAAGTTTGCACTTTCTCCCCGTGTTTGTGTGGGTTCCCCCTGTGGTTTCCTCCCATAGTCCAAAGATGTGCAGGTTAGGTGGATTGGCCATGATCAATGGGCGCTGAGTGGGCCCCATTAGAGTGCTCTTTCGGAGGTTCAGTGCAGACTCGAGGGGCTGAATGGCCTGCTTCATCATTGTAGGGATTTTATGGATAATGATAGATGTCAGTTGAGGGATAAATATTGGCTTGCACAAAACTCCTTTACTTTTCTTGAAAACCATATGTTGTGGTTTTTACATTCAGCTGAGAGGGTAGACAGCTTGTTGCGATATTTTGGGGAACACCTGGATAATGGCAACTTGGGCCATATATGGGGGTGCCTGATGTGTGTCGTCCCATCCGAGAGGTCAGTGTGTTTCCCTCACAGACGCACTAGATCTACATGAGCAGTGGCCTTTTACTGTTGAGACTGAACACTACCACAGGACGTGTCATTAATAAACACCGCGCGCAGTCCCAGAATAGCAAGCGCTATCCTTTCTTTGACAGCATGCTCCTGCTCAGGCACGTTCATCCGGGCCTGAAAGGGGAATTAAATAGGTTCCCATTGCACCACAGGGCAGTCTTTATTTTAAAAGAAACTTTCCATCTTCTATTTTTGTTCTATCCTTCTCGGGGTCATGCTCCCTTGCATCAAGAACGCCACTCTGTATAGTTACACATACAAGAAGAGTTTGAATTTTTCAGCTCAAAGCCTGTTTTTCCTTCTGCATTTTTTGATGTACACCTTGTGATAGATAGGGCTGCCTTGTATTGAAGTGGTATAGTTGAAAGCAGTGGCTACTGTTTGATATCTGGATAAAAATGGGAATCCAAAACCGGCTGCTTCTGCAGTGAACAGAAATGTTTGCGCCTGTTCTCTGACCCTGGGGCTGTGGGGTGTCGGTTTCGAACAGGAAATCCTCTCCGGACACTACGTCCAAATTTCACTGGGCACAGACCCGGTAGCTATTCTTTTTTTTAAAAACATTTTTATTCTTCTCTTTTTTTTCACATTTTCATCCAAATTTACACCCACCAACAAACAATCAATGGTAACAAATGCAATGTCAGTCAATCCCCTGGCCAACAATTCCTCCCTCCTGCCAACCCCCAAACAACCCTCAACATTTTAAACACAAACATCAAAGAAAACGACTCAGGAATCCATACATAGTCACCAACAACATACACAGTCCAAACACCCCCCCCCCCCCCCCCCCCCCCAAATGTTCCTTGTCATCCAATTCTTGAAAGTGCATAATGAACAAAGCTCATCAATTGTAGAACCCTTCCATCTTTCCCCTCAACACAAACTTCACCTTCTCGAGTGTTTAAAAACTCCAACAGATCCCCCTCCGCCACTCCAGGGCACAGGGTGGAGAAACTGACTTCCACCCCAACAGGATCCGCCTTCAAGCGATCAACGAGGCGAAGACTAAAACATCTGCCTCTGCACCCACTTCCAATCTCAGCCGATCTAATACCCCGAATGTGGCCTCCAAAGGACCCGGCTCAAGCCTCACATGTACAACCTTCGAAATTACCCTGAAACCTCCCTCCAATACCCCTCCAGATTTGGATAGGACCTAAACATATGAAGGGGGTTTGCGGGCTCCCCCACAACGTTCACAAACATCCTCTACCCACTCAAAGAATCGGCTCATCCTCGTCTTTGTGAGGTGCGCCCTACACACCACCTTCAGCTGTATCAGCCCTCACCTCGCACACAAAGTTGAGGCTTTTATCCTACGGAGTACCTCACACCACAACCCCTCCTCCATGCTCTCTCCCAACTCTTTCTCCCACTTTGCCTTAATCCCCTCCAGTGGTGCCTTCTCTTCTAACAGAATCGCCCCATAAATCGCTGATCCCCTTCTCCATTCCCCCTGCCATCACCCGGTAGCTATTCTTACGTAAATCTCAACGTAACAACCAGATTATCTGTTTTTATGTGCTAAGGAATATTATTGGCCACCAGGGAGAACCACTGTATCCTCCTTCAAATTAGTGCATTTGGATATTTAAGTTCACCTGAGTGGACAGTCAGGACTTGGTTTAATGTCTCAATCAAAAGACAGCACTGCAATGAAGTGTGTGCCCAGAGTTTGTGTTGTGCTGGGGACGTGAACCCACAATTGTCTGATTTAAGAGGAGACAGTGCTGCTACTGAGACATGATGCAACAAAATTCATGTGGAGTCAGATGGGACTGAAATACTTCACCCATTCCCCAGCCACCACAATATACCGCCTCCACCGTGCCCCCCTGCCCCAGGAACTTGCCCTCAAGCCGTTGTCGATGAGGCATGCGGTCTGAAAATAATTTATTTAAGATGATGAGGCCTGAGGCCCACTGACTGTGTGCAGTGCCTGCTGTAAGCCGGAAAATGGACCTAAAGAAATTGGACTCTCATTAACTCTTTGTTGAGATGAAACACGAGTAGGTGGCAGCTCTCCAACAATACTTGGCCTGAGGTCCGGTTATCCATGTGTAGGCTTTTATCTGAGAATGTCGTCAGGCTTTTAGGTGGGAGATAAAGCTTCTACGCCCAAGTTTTACCGACAGCAGGAGTCGCCAGACCGGGGGAGGGGAGGGAGGAGAAGAAGAGAGAAAGACTATCTGACCAATTTCTCCCTTCCTTAACCCTAAGGTGCTGAAACCAAGTGTGCACGGAGATCAGCTGACTCTGGATGAACTTGGGATCGAACCTGTGAACTTCCTGTGCCTCATTAATTTCTGTAAAGCTGCTGTTCAGCTCCAGTGCCAAGGGCAAACCCCAGTGCAGAGTGTGGCATCGCAAAGCAAATGAGGAGCAATGGGTATTGGAGCCGCAGAGAATCTCCCTCTGGGGGAGGTGTTTGATTGCAGAGGAGGAGCTTGCCTTGGCACATTGTCATGTTGTTTTCCAGGCAGGCAGTCTAGCGAGTGCGCTCATTGCACTCGGTGCTGTGGTCTCCATTCTCGAGAAACACATCACCCAACACCACCCACAGGTCCCCCCCCCCCTTGGAATTTGGGAGCCATCTGCTTTTAGGGTGTTTAATTCAGAATGTGGGTAAGCAATAAATCATAGTTGAACTGTTAACTTGCGTGCCCACACCCTCCCCCGCAGCTCTGCCCCATGGAGGGGGAAGGGGCTGTGATGCTTTGTGAGTGCACGAGGTTGGTCTCTGGACATGGCTCTCCTGAAATCTGAAGTAAAATGGAGCAAAATGTGCAAAAGCCTTTGGTGTGGCCGTGTGTTAGAAAGAGGGCTCAGCACTTGCCCTCCTAAATGATAAATTTCCATTTAAATAGCTTTTCAGTGAAAAGTGTCTACTACTGATTCATCTCTGCACAGCAAGAGAACAGTTTTCATGTGCTAATTGATGATTGTGTTAATTTTTGATGCATTCTCTGGTATCATGCTGCTTTGTATTTTATTTATTTTAAATTGAAAGGAAATGTGCCAGAGTTCGGTTCCCCAATCCTAGTTTCTCTTGTGTAATAACTGATGAAAGGTTACAAAAAACGTCGGGGGAAGGGAGAGGCCATAGTGGGACTCACCTGTGTTTTTCCACTGTGGAGTCGCAGAGGGATCTCTGCAGCTGGGCTGCTGCTGCCTTAATTGTTTCAAAAAGAAAATCTTCTCAACTGGTCTCTGCCATAAGTGGGGTTCCTTCATTGGGGAGTCTAGGTACTGGTTAACCTTGAGTACTGTGCACAAGTGGCCAACCTTGATGTGTTAAACAGCTATTTGGCCAGTGGGGTCCTCACTGCCAAGGACCTCGCCCAGCGCCCACACGAGCACCCTCCAGGAATGATCACTGATGACAGGAACCTGTGCTTATTTTTGTTCTCCTGTTTCTCCATCACTGTTGTGGGGCCATTGAGGCACTGTAGGGTGTTCTGACACGTATTGTTCAGTTAGCGGGGGTGGGGGTGCAATATATTGTGGGGATTGGCGGGGATTTGATAAGTTGTGTATAACCCCCCCTCTTGCGCGGTCAAACGCGCCGTCTTTGTGCTGAGATTTTTAAATTGAGGCCTCATTCGCCCTTTCAGGTGCCACAAAAAGCCAATATTTATATCCCTCAACCAGCATCGCCACTAAAATAGATGAGCTCATTGCTGTTTGTACGACCTTGCTATGTGTAAATTGGCTGTCGAGGTTCTCACATTATAACAGTGACCACATTTCAAAGCTACTTAATTGGCTGCAATATAAAGATACATATGCAAATTCTTTCTCTCCTTGTTGGCTATGCCAGCACGGCTGCTGGCAAGAGAACTGTGTGTTTGCGGTCTTGTAACATTAGTGTGTCTTTTCTGTGTTGGGTGCTCGGGGCTGATTTCAAGCATTTTCAAGACTGGTAGGAGAGAAGCATGGCCACTTTAACCCGAATCCATTTACTTTCCAATAGATGGTGACCAGAACAAAGAAGATCTTTGTGGGCGGATTATCTGTAAATACCACAGTGGAGGATGTCAAGCAGTATTTCGACCAGTTTGGAAAGGTGAGTGAAACGCGAGCCTTGCTGCGTCTTGCATTCATTATTTGCTGTTCACGTCCGTCCTCGAATCTGGGTCATGCCGTTTTCTCTTGCTGCAGATTTTTCCAGGTTAAGCATGAAGTTTCTGTGCAGTGGGCCCCCCTCCTCCCCACCCCCAGAATAAGGTGAGAAGAAAGGGTCTTGGTGCTTGTCGTTTTAGTGTTGTGTATTGAGCAGCTGCATTCAGAGCCGCTGCTGCCGCCACTTCCCCCTCCCCCTACACCCACCTAGCCCCCCCCCATCCCAGCCGCCCAACCTTCCCTGTTGGTGCCACGGTCACCATGGTGACAGGACGAGAGGAGCAGTCACAGGCAGGTTCTTTTGTTCGGGGCTCAATTCAGCGCTGGCACGCAAGCCGGTCAGAAGTGACAGGAGAATAGGCAAACTCTCCTGCGCTCTCTCCAGGGGAATGGGAAAGCAATGGGCATGAGTAGAATTGCTGCCACTCAGACTTAACCTTCATATGTCTGAGATGACTGTCCACCTCTCAGCTGCCATCCAGTCCCGATTGGTCAGCTACCCTACGGTTTACTAATCTCTTCGGTTTCCATGACGCCTCGGACAGCTTTAGGATACAAATTAGGAGCTGTGAACACTTGCCTGTTGGCCAATGGGAATGTGGGTATCATGAGATTTAACAATGAATTGCTGGGCTCTTTTGTGTCGCTCCGAGAACTAACAAAAGAAATTGTAAATCCTTTTGTCAGATTAAAGTCTTAGGGCTCCCTTTCTTCCGAGACCCTGCTGTAGAGCTGGACTGACATTTATTCGAAGGAGGTTTATAAAAAGAAACTTAATGCTCAAGTCAATTGCACTGGGCCAATAAATGGAACACATACCACTTGAAAATCCAATTTCTTCTGTTGAATAATGTTGTATCTAAATTCGTGTTTGGCTGAACCCTTCTCATTTCCCCAATCTTTATAGCCCAAGTTTAGTCAGCTATCCCCCTCAGCTCTGTGACCACCTCTCAAGTGCAAATAAAGGTGCCTTCGAACAGGCTGGAAGGAAAAGCTGCAACTGAGGGTTGAGGGTGGTACAGAGAACAGAGTGCGAGGTAATGTTTGGAGCATGTGCAGATGGGAGCACATGGCTGGAGGAGCTTGTCTAGGTTGAGTGCAGCAAAAATTATTTGAAAGTAGGGTTGAGGATCTCGCCAATTTGCTGGGCGCAGCTCAGAAAGCCTGGGGTGGGTGAGCTAATGAGATGGAACTGCATCCTCCTCCTGTGTGATCTGTGCTGTGATGTAATAAATCACAGTGGCCTTGGAGTAATTCAGGGTGCCCTCCTGTACTCATCCTCGCCTCTCCTAGGGAAGGTGTTTCAAACACTGGATAATTCAGTAGGTGCTTGAGATGATCCCCCAGGCCGGAAGGCTGAACAGGACTTGGGTCCATTCCCTGATCAGGAAACGTGGCCCTGTTTTCTTTTCCGTTCGAGTTGGGCCTTGCAATTTACTGGGTGGATTGAAATTAGCGCCCTGCCATTGGTATTAATGGGCAGACAGTTGCTGTCAGCACATCGGCGATGAGCCACCTATTAGCAGGATGGCCTGTCTCACTTGTACAGGCCTGCACTTGCCGCCTGTACTGAACTTCGGCCGCCAGGGGAGCGAAGGCAGTCATAACCAATGATAACGGGCCGCTTGGCCTTCTCCAGTCCCCCTGTGGGCTGCGGGGCTCAGTGAGATTTTGCAGCCTGCAGCAAAGCCATGCAGATCAGGAGGGATTTAACCAGTAATAAAGATGGTACAGTTGGCCTCGGTCTCTGCCAGGGAGAGGGAAGTCACCCAGTGTTGTTGCTAACTGGCAGCCCCCACCCCCTTTCCGTCCCACAGGCAGCAAGTGTGGGTGTGAATATTTTCCAAGGATAGGGTAGGTTTCAGCCCAGCTGCCTTGACCAAATGGCCAATTCACTCCATCCAGGAGGGGAGGGGGTATAATAACCAGCGGCTCCTGTGCAGTTGTTGTTCCTGTTTCGGCTGCTGTGGAATCCACTCCCCTTCCCTCCCCTAACATTCCGGATGGTTTCCACAGCAACCGGAGCCAGAGGCAGCTTGGCAAAGCTGCCTCTGGTCGAATGACCATTTAGGTGAGATAGTGAAGGACAGTAATGTCTTAGTCCTAGTAATCATTTACGTTTTAGTCCATAGTTTGTGAGCCTCAAGTTTTAGTCTCCATACTCTCTGGAAGAAACTTTAGTCTTAGTTTTAGTCTAGTAATTTTTGTTCACAGACTCTAGTGACATTTTAGCTTTAGTTTTGGTTAGAATTTCACTCAATGTTGTTTGCTGCTTTCCTTATTCTCATTCTAGTCTTTTCAGGAGTGTTTTTAAATTCTTGTTTCCAAAAAAAAAAATTGTTTTCACTTCTCACAACGAACAAGAAAAGCTGAGAGATAATCAAACTGCGGTTTGAATGAGAGCTAAGGGGAAGATTCCCGCAGTTTGTAGAAAAATCGTAAGTGTGTTCTTTACGCGTGTGTTTACAATTTCAATAGATGTAGCAATTGACAGAAAATGGTTTTTCCGTTCTCTGTTTTTCAACATCCATTCTGAAGGGTGCAGAGGTTGACCATTCTTTTGACTCCCAGATGGAATTTAGAATGTTTAAATCCTAATTTTCAGTTTTAACCTTGAGATATAGTTCCCAGTTGATTCTGACCATTTCTACACTTTGGCCGATGGTGACCTAGCGAGAAGCTGGTCAATGATGAGATGGGTAGCAACGGGGCACAGTCTGGCAAAGTACCAGAGAGAAGGGGCAGTGCCACGGCATTTCTATTAACTGGACAGGAATATTGGGGGAACAAATTACTGCAGTTCTTTTAAAACATTGAAAAAAGCACAAGTTCTTTTTGCACTTCTCTTATTTTAGAGGTGTAGGTGTTGTACTCAATACTGTGTTGTGATTAGACAGGATCAGGAGGATTAAAAAAAAAACAACAAAGTTTTATGTTTCTTGGACTTCTCTTTTTAGCCCTTGAGTTCAGCCTTTGTGAGTTCAATCTGTGAGGGGCTTAGCTACAGTAGATCTCTCTCAAGCTGACTTTTGCCTAAATTGTAGATTGTGGTTTGGAAAGCGGGATGGAAATGCGTTCGACTATAAATTTATAGATGAACATCTGGCAACCTGTTGTGTTGAGCAGGGATATTGGGAAGGGAGCAGGTGATGTTGTATGTGCTCCTCCTGTCATCAGCTGCACTTAGTGGGAGTACTTTGAACTGTATGAATATTGTAGACACACAGAATTCAGGACCTCAAAATACGTAGGTACAATCCTACAAAATGGATGCTAAGCCAAAGTAGGGGATATTCGGAGGTATGCCAGACATTTGATCAAAGCAGTAGACCATAAGGACGATCTTGGAGAGGTAAGTTGAGAGGTTAAGGGAGAGATTTATTGATCATGGTCAAATTAATTTGTTGTACACCAGAAAACCAGTTGTGAAAGATAGAACTGGAGCCAATGTTTACACATTTTTCAAAGTATTTGTTTACAGAATTACACATTACAGCTACGCACCTTCAAAGCTAACAACCAGAGTCTTCGTTCATTGTCTATTTATAGGGTCAGAGATGAATCCCCAGTTGACACCCACCACCTGCATGCAATTAAATGTAATTAATATACATTTAACAGAAGACAACAGTGAATGGTTAGTGAAGTGAGGGGTTGATAAGTAAGAGAACATAGGGCGGCACGGTGGTGCAGAGTGGTTAGTACTGCTGTCTCACGGCACCAAGGTCCCGGGTTCGATCCAGGCCCAAGGTCACTGTTTGTGTGGAGTTTGCACATTCTCCCCATGTCTGCGTGGGTCTCACCCCCACAACCCAAAGATGTGTAGGGTAGGTGTATTGACTATGCTAAATTGCCCCTTGATTGGGAGAAAAAATAGAATTGGGTACTTTAAATTTTTAAAAATGCGTAAGAGAATGGAGTGAGAAATCCTGAGTTCTGTAAGAGTTTGCATAGCCATTGATAGGAGAGAAGGCATGATTGTTATATAAACACAAAGAAGAGAATATTACATTGGAGGCACAGAAGAAACTGGGAACCAAAGCAGGTCATAAAGGAGAGGAATGTTGTGGTAAGCAGAACACATGGGGGTCAGGATTCTGAGATTGAGGCGAGTCTATTTCGACATGTGAATTGCAGCTTGGGAGCGGCGTGGAGTTTGTGTCGGGGGCTGAGAAGATACTGGCTTCAGTCTTCATGTCCAACTGGGCGAATGTTGCTTAATGCTTAAAATGGAGACTGTGACAGCTGTGAGTGACTCTTCTGTGAGGAAACAAAAAGAAAAATGGTGGAAATAATGATGCCTGCTAGAGTAAGTAAAAGATACATGGGGTGGGAATGGGGAGAGGGGTGCAGGAGGAAATCAATGAGCAAGAATGCAGAGATGGGGAGAAAGCTCTTCAGATGTACAATGTTTGTTTCAAATTGAGTTCCTGCCAGCTGCTGAACAAAAACAATGGGAGCATAAAGTAGTTTAGTTCCATGTGAAGAGACACAGTCACCTATTAGGAGTTTGGTGGTGGGGGTTGTTGGGATTTAGTGTGGTTTGGTTGGGGCCGTTAGAGGGGGTGGTGGAAGCAGGGATTGGGGGGGAAGCATTACAATAGTGAGTGTACTTGAAAAGTAATTGGTTTTCATGCGATTTAGCATGTTGGGCCCTATATCAATGTTAGTTCCTTTGTTCATCTCCAGTAAAGTATTAGAGTGCCTATATCCCCATCTCTCTCCCGAGTGCCCATGTCACTGTGCAGCCGCTGCTTAATTTATTCCCTGCTGCTTCTCTTGCCCGGTGGAATACTCAACTTTCCACATCTACGTTTGTTTTTGGTTTCTCCACAGGAAAACAGTTTATATATTTTTTTAAAAATTAGAGTACCCAATTATTTTTTTTCCCAATTGAGGGGCAATTTAGTGTGGCCAATCCACCTAACCTGCACATCTTTGGGTTGTGGGGGTGAAACCCACGCAGACATGGGAAGAATGTGCAAACTCCACACGGACAGTGACCCAGGGCTGGGATTTGAACCCGGGTCCTCAGCACCGTAGTCCCAGTGCTAACCACTGCACCACATGCCGCCCTATATATATATTAAAGAAAAACACAATCCAGGCTCTGCTCATTGCTCCTTCAATGGGTTTTACTTATAGATGTATTGCTAGGTTATCATTATTTTTCTGTTTGCCAGGTGCCTATTTATCATTTAAATCTTCATTTTAAATTCCAGCGAGTTTTGTGGTTTGTCTATTTGCGGTATTTTTGAACACAAACGTTTTCCTTTTCAGATGTTTAGACTCATTCTTCCTTCTTCTATTAATGAGGCTTCTTCCTGCTTTGGGTGGGCAAAACAGCTGAGTCACCACCCAATTGAAAGCAACAGAATTTTAAAAATGAAAACTCATTGATAGGAAAGGAAGCAATGCTTTTAAAAAAAACAAATGCACCGTAAATGGTCTTTTCCAAAGTCGTCTTCTCTCGTTCTCTTCTCTCTTTCCGCGCCCCCCCCACACACACCCACCACCACCCTTGGGATGTGGGTCACCTTGAATGCTTTTCTTTGTGTATGGAGAACTTTACAAAATTGTCATTGTTGCTTTGACCTCCTGCTCATCAACATCCGAGCCACTGGGCTTGAAGTAATGAGGACAGGAATTTGCTGCATTGTAAGATTGCTTTCTTAACTGCTGTTAGTTCGGGAGAAACTTTGCCACCACTCTGGGTAAAATGTATAGCTTGTGTAGAACGCAAATGCCAGCAGAGGTCACAGTTGGGCCGAAGGGCCTGCTTATGTGCTGCAAATTTGATGTACTCCGATGGCCTCTTTAATTTTTTTTATGCTCCCCCGCTTCACAGCCTGATGGAAAAGGCCCAGATATTTTTAAATGACGGTTTATATTGAAAGAAAGTTTTTGAGATTTTAATTAAAGGCTCTCACTGGGGTTCAAGTGGAGCTGATGTTACATCCAAGTCTGGCAGTCTGGTGTTTGTGGTATCGTTGCACGTCAGTTGCTCACTCTCCCCACACACAAGAGCCTCTTGTGACCGTCTCATTCAAAACCCCCCTGTGCTTGGATCTCACGGGTGGGGGAGGGAAGGCTGAGCAGGCCAAAGTTTTCATATGCAGAATGCTGCTGTTGAGTAACGTCCATTCTTCCCACCCCCTAAACCGACTCTGAGACTGGATCACTGAGTGGAGAGGAGACAGGAGAGGAAAGAAAGCCAACACAGGGAACATTGTGCAGCAACCTGAAACACACACAATCGGCACTGTTTGAATCAGGTGTCTGAAAAGCCAGGGAGCTTAGGATGGGGGAGGGGGGAATGAGAGTGAGCACATGCTGTATGCAGTATAGGAAGATGAGATTGAAATTTTAGTACGCTGGGCTTCACTTAATTGAATTCTTAATGAGCATTTCTGTTAGTCGATATAAATTTCTCCTCCCCATCACATTGTATTCATCAACTTTCACTGAATAGTTCGACTGTGGAATCCTCCATAAAGAACGTGTGTGTGTGTGTGTGATTACATATATGTAGTACAACCTGGACTATTTTTGGAGAGCACCAGGGCTGAGCTCCAACCCTGGACCTGATGGTCAACGCTACCATATATTTTATATTCAATAATTCTGCCGTTTGAGCTCGTGTCATATTAAAGAATTGCAATTTAGATATTGGTCCCCAAATAAATTGATTGCCATGATGTGGAGATGCCAGCGTTGGACTGGGGTGAGCACAGTAAGAAGTCTTACAACACCAGGTTAAAGTCCAACAGGTTTGTTTCAAACACTAGCTTTCGGAGCACTGCTTCCTCCTTAGGTGAATGAAGAGGTATGTTCCAGAAACATATATATATATAGACAAATTCAAAGATGTCAGACAATGCTTAGAATGCGAGCATTTGCAGGTAATCAAGTCTTTACAGATCCAGAGATAGGGGTAACCCTAGGTTAAAGAGGTGTGAATTTTCTCAAGCCAGAACAGTTGGTAGGATTTTGCAAGCCCAGACCAGATGGTGGGGGGTGAATGTAGTGCAACATGAATCCCAGGTCCCGGTTGAGGCACCACTCATGTGTGCGGAACTTGGCTATAAGTTTCTGCTCGGCAATTCTGAAGGCCACCTTTTGTTGGCCGAGTCGCACGAGTATGTACTGCGTACCTGGCGTAACGTTGTCTACCTCATACGCTGCAGGAAAGAATGTCCCGAAGCGTGGTACATTGGCGAGATCGTGCAGACGCTGCGACAACGAATTAACGGGCATCGCGCGACAATCGCCAGGCAGGAATGTTCCCTTCCAGTCGGGGAACACTTCAGCAGTCATGGGCATTCAGCCTCTGATCTCCGGGTAAGCGTTCTCCAAGGTGGCCTTCAGGACGCGCGACAATGCAGAAAGACCAATTTCAGACTTGCTCTCTCTGACGCAGGTGTCATTGTCCAATTATAGCCATCTCTACCCCTGCCAAGATAGCTACAAATACAATCAAATGTGAGAGTTTCCTGGTCTGCACGTGTTTACCGATTAATCGAAGGAATGTCAAATGATTCTTGTCTGTCCAACCTGACGGAACATGTGGGGATAGGCCACCGATAATGCTGGTAACCCGACAATTCAGACATGTTATACAACCAGAATAAACATGAATGCTCCACACCTTGATGCTGTTGAGTGAAGGTTTTGTATTGGCAGGGGATGCATTGGGGAGTGTGGTCTTCACAACACTGGATTTCATCCATCGAGGGACCCGTGAGCCTATTGAGAAACCTTAGAACATTGGATTAGTTTTCAGTGCTTGTTCCAGTTTGAAGGAGTTATTTATCCCTATGCCAAAGTTGCCCTTTGTTCGAATGTTGTGGAATGCATTTCCCACCTGACTGATATCCATTAAAGGTGACTCTGGCATTGGATGTGTTGAAGACGATGCCAGAACCCAGTGGTGCTATCCGCACCGGTTGGGATCTGTGCCCATGTGTTGGTGGCTAATATGCTGCTTTGGGAGATTTTCAGCAACTCCATCCATCAAAGCAAAGTTTCATAACTTGGATTCATAATTTTCCACATCAGGAATTTGGGAAATGTAAAAGGAGCACCTGGAGTGAGAAGCACAAAATGTTAACTACCTCAACTTTTGAGCGCATTTGAGCTGTTAAATCGGTAGCAAGGGTGCATTCTCTGGAGGTCATGACGGACTTTGTCACAAATGTCTCTGCCTGTCATTAGGTCTGTAACTATAGATTTGCACCATCTGGAGTATATCATTAACCGGATCAATCAATGTAATAAAGGCTTAATTTTATTCTGATTTCATGCACCATCCATGCTAAATATTAATATCTTTATTATTCACATTGATTTTTAAAAAATTATGTAGTATGCATGAAAATGAGACAGCTATAGAATCATATTGCAACATCTGTTGCACTGATATCATAGGGTTAGCTGGCCTGGGACTATTGCGTTGGTTAGCCCCGTGGCTATTAGTTTGGAGAATGGGTGGAGTTCATAGTGGAAGTCGATTGTCATGGCAAGAATGTAGTGTAGACAGAAGCAGTAAAGTCCTTCTGCCCTCTGATGGTAAAAATGCAATATTGAATTGAAAAATAATGTTTAAAAAAACACAGTATTAATAAGAGTATTTGATTTGAAATAAGTTTGTCAAATTTTACTTTAAGTTTTTCTTTATTAAAAAAAAATGCGTTTCCTCTTTATTTGTCCAATGTCATACCGCTGTCACGGGGTCAAAATCCTGGAACTCCCTATCCTAACAGTACGGTGGGTGTACCTACACCATATGGACGATAGTGGTTCAAGAAGGCAGTTCACCACCGCCCTCTCGAGGGCAATTAGGGGTGGCCAAGCCTGCGATGCCCACACCCCGTGACAGAATAGAAAACAGTGGTTCAGGGATTGGTCAAGTCTCACTGGCTGAGTACAATGGAGTTTAGGATTGCTTTCAAAATGCTCATTGGCAGCAAGGTTGCCAACTTTGGTGGCAAAAGACATCACTGATCTTGGTTTATTAACTACTTTCATGTTGCAATCCTCAACAAAGCACTCTGGTATATACTGGTTGAATACTCACTCACTGAATATTAACAAGTGTTCAGTTTACTCCCTGTCTCTCCTGAAACTATTCATTCACACCGGCCAGGCAGGGAGAAAAAACAAGTGGATTTTTATGGTGTCTTTCTTGACCCCAGGACATTCAAAAGTGCCGTACTGCTGATGAAGTACTTTTGCAGTGTGGCCACTGTTATAACCATTTGAACCATGCTGGGAGCAGTGTTCTTGTGAACCTCATAACTAGGGACGTAGAGAGGATTTTAAACTAAATAGTGGGGGCAAGGGATCAAATGAGGGCAGATGTGTTATATCAAAGAATCGGGACAAGGTTAGAGAGAAAGGTATTAATGTGGGAAATGATAAACAGACTGTGACAGGAAGAGACAGAGTGCAAGTCTTGAGAGTAAATAAATAGATAAGGCTAGAGGTTACAAAAATAATAAAAAGACAAAACTTAGACTCTGTATGTGAATGTACATAGCATTTGAAACAAAGCAGATTAACTGAGTGCACATAGGGATTGATAAGTATGATCCAATAGCCATGACATAGACAGAGCTACAGGATGGCATATATTGGGACCTGAATATTGAAAGGTATGTGATTTTAGGAAGAATAGGAAGTCAGAAAAAGGTGGAGGGGTGGTTCCATTAATTAAAGATGACATTCCACAATAGAGAGGGATGACCTAAATTCAGCACACCAGGATATCAAAGCATTTTGGGTAGAGATGAGGAATGCTAAATGCAAGAAGTCACTTGTGGGAGTGGTGTACAGGCTCCCCGACAGTAATCGCAGATAAGTCAGGATATCAAAGAAGAAATAGTGGGAACATGTCAGACAGGTACGCCGATTATCCTGGGGGATTTTGATCTACATATAGACTGGGATAATCAGATTAGCAGAAATAGCGTAGATGCCAAATTTATAGAATGTTTTAGGGATAATTTCTTCGATCAGCATGTTCTGGAGCCAAACAGGCTTTACTACTCCTGATATTGTGCAATGAGGTGTGATTAATTAATGACCTCTGAGTGAAGACGCTCATCAGTAGCAATGATCATAATATGGTTGAATTTTGCATTCAGTTTGAGGGAGAGAAGAGTGGGTTTAAGACTAGTTTAAACTGAAATAAAAGGCATGAAAGCAGAGTTTGCAAAAGGAATGGAAAATTAGCTTACAGGGTGATCAGTAGTGATGCAGTGACATTTAAAGGAATTATTTCAGAATACACAGGATAGATCAATTCCAATGAGAGAGAAATTCCAAGGCAAGGATCCACCACCTGCGGTAAACTGATAAAGTTAAGTATCAAACTTAAAGAAAAAGCATCCAAGTGCACAAAGTTGGGTGGCAGGTCAGAAGATTGGACAGAATATAAAAAACAGCAAAGAATTAGTAAGGAGGGAAAAATTAGAGTACAAAAGCTGGTAGAAATCTACAGACAGATAGTAAGAGTTTCCATAGATATAAAGAAAATTTATCAAAGTGAACATTGGTCTAATAAAAAATGAGGCTTGAGAGTTAAAATTGGAAATTGCTTCAAATCAGGAAATGGAAGGAAGGGCAGGAGGAAGTCAAGAAAATTACAATCACTAGGGAAGTGGTACTGAGCAAACTGTTGGAGATTCAGGTTGCCAAGTCCCCGGGTCCTGATGAACTTCACCCAAGGGTCTTAAAATTAGTGACTGGTGAGATAGTTGATGGGTTGGTTTAAACTTAACAAAATTCACTCGATCTGGGGAATAATTCCATTACATTGTAATTCCTTTATTCAAAAAGGGAGGGTGACAGAAAGCAGGAAACTGTAGATCAGTTAGCTTAACATCTGTCATAGGGAAAATGTTCAAAGCTATTACTGAAGTTCTTATAACAGGGCACTTAGACAAATTTAAGGTAATCAGGCAGAGCCAACATGGGAGAGGGAAATCATGTTTAATCAATTTATTGGAATTCTTTGAAAAGGTAACAGCTGCTGCGGATAGAGGGGATCAGGTGAATGTACTGTACTTGGACTTTCAGAAGGTATTTGATAAGGTGTCTCATCAAAGTTCATTGTGGAAAATAAGCGCTCTTGGTGTAGTGGTAATATATTGGTATGGATAGAAGATTGGCTAGCTAACACGAACCAAGAGTAGGGATAAATGGGTCGTTTTCTGGTTGACAGGTTGTAACGAGTGGTGTGCCACAGGGATCAGTGTTGGGACCTCAACTGTTTACAATTTATATAAATGATTTGGATGAAGGGGCTGAAGATATGGTTGCTATATTTCATGATGACTTGAAGATATGAAAATCATTTGTGAACAGGACATAAGGAAGCTGCAAAACAATATAGATAAGTTAGATGAATTGGGCAAAGGTCTCGAGAATGTGAGTATAATGTGGGAAAATGTGAGGTCCATTTTGGCAGGACAAATACAAAAGAAGCTAATTTATCTAAACGGTGAGATATTGCAGAATTTTGAAATGCAGAGAGATCTGGGGATCCTGGTGAATTGATTGCAAAAGGTTAGTATACAGGTGCACCAAGTAATTAGCAAAGCTAATACAATGTTATTGTTTTTTGCGAGGGGAATTAAATACAAGAGTAGGGAGGTTTATACAGGAAAGATGTAAATGCATTGGAAGCAGTTCCGAGAAGCTTTACTAGATCAGTACCTCGAATGGGTGGGTTTTCTTGTGAGGAAAGGCTGGACAGTCCTAGGCTTGTATCCACTAGAATTTTGAAGAGTAAACGGTGACTTGACTGAAACATACAAGATCCTGAGGGATCTTGACTGGGTAGATGTGGATGTGATGTTAGAGAATCTAGCACAAAAGCCCACTGTTTAAAAATAAGGAGTTGGCCATTTAAGACTCGAGAGGAGCGAAAATCTATCTCTGAGAATTGAGACACTTTGAAATTCTCTTCCTCAAAACCTGATTGAGGCAGTGTCCTTGAATGTCTGTCAAATCCGAAGTAGATAGATCCATGATAAGCAAGGGGGTGAAAGGTTCGGGATAGGCAGGAATGTGACGTTGAGGTTAAAATTAGATCAGCCATGATCTTATTGAATGCCAGCAGACTCAAGGGGCTGAATGGCCTATTTGTGCTCCTAATTTATATGTTCATAAATAGATACTGTGGCAGTCAATTTCCACACAGCGAACCTCCACAAACAGCAATTTGATGATGACCAGTTAATCTGTTTTCAGTGATGGTGTTTGAACGATAAATATTAGTCAGGAGTGGCCAATCTTGATGATGTGTGACTCTGGTATGATTGCTGTCTAATGTTTGACTGTAGGATGCAGTGCTGAGACAGATTGTTTCATCACCCAATGTCTAGCAGGAGTTACTGGATGCCGGATTCTTTTTGTTTCGCCTTGTTCAAACACCAGCTGCAGTGACCCACACCAGCTGAGATCAGGTATATCAGCACAGATCAGCTGGTATTTTGCAGCATAGCCCAGTTGTGTACCATGTGGTGCATTTACCCTGTGGTGCATTTGCCCATCTTTGGGAGCCAAAGCTATGTAAAGCTATTTGCAACATGTGGGAGAGGGATGAAGTTGGTGTTATTAGTGCAGTATTGTTCAATACTTTGCGTAACGTTTCCTACATTTCTAAAGTTCTTCATTGAAGGGCAGCACGGTGGCGCAGTGGTTAACATTGCTGCCTCACGGCGCCAAGGTCCCAGGTTCGATCCGGCTCTGGGTCACTGTCCGCGTGGAGTTTGCACATTCTCCCCGTGTTTGCGTGGGTTTCGCCCCCGCAACCCAAAGATGTGCAGGGTAGGTGAAATGGCCACGCGAAATTGCCCCTTAATTGGAAAAAATGAATTGGGTACTCTTTATTAAAAAAAATTTTTTAAAGTTCTTTATTCACTGCAACATGCGTTGGGAGATTTTGAGGTTATGAAGTGTGCTGTGTAGATGCAAGCCTTTTTACTTAACCCCAGAAAACTGGCTATTCTGTCATCATATTGTTTCCAGCATTACTTTTGGGGGAAAAAATGTTTATTGCAAATTTTCATTATAAACAAAATAATACAGAACAGTTCAAGTTACAATGACAAAGTGCAAAGCAAACAAACAAAAGCACAAATTAACTTAACACCCCAACATTAAACTAAACCAAACCCTTTAACAACGGATGGTGACTAGCTCTTTAAAAAAAAAGGAAATGAATGGCTACCATGTTAGGTGAGCCCTTCTATCGACCCCGAATGATGTATTTGACCGTCTCGAAATATAAGAATGACATGAGGTCACCCAACCAAACCAAGGCACTGAGTGGAATAGGAGACCTCCACCCAAGCAGAACTCCTCTCCGGGCTACTAATGAGGCAAAGGCGAGACCATCCACCTTCACCCCTGTCTGCAGCACCAGCGAGTCTGATGCCTTGAAAATGGCTACCAGAGAGGCAGCATGGTGGCGTAGTGGTTTGCATTGCTGTATCATGGTGCCAAGGTCCCAGGTTGGATCCCGGCTCTGGGTCACTGTCCGTATGGAGTTTGCACGTTCTCCCCGTGTTTGCGTGGGTTTTGCCCCCACATTCCAAAGATGTGCGGTGTAGGTGGATCGGCCACGCAAAATTACCCCTTAATTGGGATAAATCAATTGGGTACTCTAAATTTATATTTAAAAAAACGAAAATGGCTACCAGCAGACACGACTGCAAATCGACATAAGTATAGCTCTTTAAAAAAAAAAAAATTCCCGAGTTACCCAAGACGTGGAATCGATCTCCTTCGCCTCGGAGATCTCAGGCAAGTGACATTCAGTACTAGTCTCCAGAAATGGGGACCAGATGGAACGGCACTTGTGGGGGTCTCCCATGGGATTGGAGGCTCTTGGGTGCATGTACTTTGGGCAGGGAGGTACCCAGGCATGGTTGGTGCCACCTGGGCACCCTGGCAGTGCCACCTGGGCACCCTGGCAGTGCCACCTGAATGCTAATCTGGCACTACCAAGATGCCCAGGTTTCACTGCTGGGTTGACCTGCGTAGGTGTTGGGTGATGGGGGACTTTCCCACAATGCACTGGGGCTTGAGGGTATATCATTTTGGAGGCTTCGGAGATCGGGACACCATTTTTAATTGGTAGTGCAGAGCTCCTCAGTGTACAAAACAGGGCTATGTGCAGCATCGGCCGCATGTTTCTTTGAGGTCCCTTATCAAATACGAGCGCAGCTAAAGTCACTATGGACTTTGTTCCCATTTAGTTAAATTACTCCCAAGGAGTTGTTGAACACGTCTAAAATTAAAGGGTCAAATTGTTCAAAAACTCAATGGGGAAGCCATCAGGGCCAGGGCTTTACCTGTCTGCATTAACCCAATGCATCTCAATTTCCTGTGGGCACAGCAGGGATTCCAACTCTTCCCTCCGCCAGTGGGATGGATAACCCATCCAAAAATTTTGTCAAGGTCGAACTCTCCACCAATGGCTCCGATCTATCTATACCCTGATGAGATGTTTCAAAAGAGGCGTTCATCTGAGGCGGGGCAGAAACAAGACTGCCGCTCGAGTCCTGTATCTACCCAATCTCTTAGGAAGCCGCGTGCCGTCTCCAACAGTGAGCTAAAAGGCAACTGACCTTCTCCCTGTCTTCATAAAGTACACCCCTCAACGTCATAGCTGGCCCACTGCCTTGTACGATGATTATTCAAATTTTTACTACTTGAGTGAGTGCTGATGGTTCACCTCAAGGATGGAGTCCACCAGCCTCTGCCGCTCCGCCTTCACTATCCTTTCCATCTACACTTTGTAGGAAATTATCCCCCCTACCCCGATAACCACCTTAAGGGCTTCTCACAGTATAGACTCACTTTTATTAAGTTTTGTAAATTCCCCAATGGCGGTGGACATGAGTTCTTCTTCACTAATAATGCCATATCCAATCTCAATGTCGGATGCTGGGAGGGACCTGACTAGTGCCAAATCAATAAAATGTGGGGCATGGTCTGAAATCATGGTCGCCGACTAACCTGCCATCTCCACCAAAGGGAGGAGCAACCTATCCATCAAAACAAAAGTCATTACGGGGTTGACCTGGGAAAAAAGGAAAACATTTTTCTCACCTGGGTGAAAAATACGTTGTGGATCTGCCCCACCCCCTCTCCATCTGTTCCATGAAAGCCAACAGTGCCGTGGCCACTCCCGATGGAGTCAGAGATTTGGGCCTGGACTGGTCCATCCTGAGGTCCAGACCACAAATAAGTCACCCCCAAAATAAGCCGATGTGAATCTACATCAGGGATGGAGGCTAGCAACTTGTTAATAAAACCCGTATTGTCCCAGTTTGGCACGTAGACATTAACCAGGACCACTGAGGTGCCCACCAAAGACCCACAAATAATAACATGTCTACCATTGCGGTCCGCAGAAAACGGAACTCTTTTATTGATTAAAATTGCCGCACCCTGGGCCCTACCATTAAGGCTTGAATGAAATACTTGTCCCACCATAATAATAATAATAATCTTTATGGTCACAAGTAGGCTTACATTAACACCGCAATAAAGTTACTGTGAAAAGCCCCTAGTCTCTACATTCCGGTGCCTCTTCGGGTACACGGAGGGAGAATTCAGAATGTCCAAATTACTTAACCACATCTTTCGGGACTTGTGGGAGGAAACCGGAGCACCCGGAGGAAACCCACACATACACGGGGAGAACGTGCAGACTCCGCACAGACAGTGACCCAAGCCGGGAATTGAACCTGGGACCCTGGTGCTGTGAAGCAACAGTGCTAACCACTGTGCTGCCGTGGGGGACTTGGGTAGTGGAAGGGGACTTTTGTTTGCATTATGTGAGGAGAAGACATGCACAAGATGCCTCCCACTAGGGTACTGTTCTTTTAGTCCTTTTCGCTTAGTTTCAGGATTTTTTTTTTTTGTTTAACAACCCCTGGTTCAATGGTATAAGGTGCCTCCAAGGGTGAAATGCCTAGAAAACCCAGGCGGAAACAGCCTGAAAGCAGATTTTCATTGTCTGAATCGGAGGCTTCTCGGGATTACGCGGTGGAGAAAATGACAAACGCAGCCTCCGTGACTCCAGCGACTCAACTAACAGCCGAGATGCTTATTAGCAGTTTGCCAGCAGAATTTCATGCAAAATAAGGGTATGGTATATTAGAACAAACTTTATTAATAACACAGTATTAAAATATCTTTAACGCCACACAAGAAAATAATTTGCAATTACCCCATAAACAATGCTAATCATTACAGTGATACAAAAACCCTTAACTGCTATCTTTATTTCCACTCAAAAAACAAAACCATCTCGGGACCCAATGCACTTTTAGCATTCAGGAGTACTTGCTGTGCGCATATGTCTTCAATAGCCCACTTTGAGAAAGAGAGATCTTTTGAAACCGCTTGAAAGACAGAGACCTGACACCCTGTCACAACAATGCAGAATCTCTGGCTGAATTTCTTCAGATATACCTCTGCTCACCTTAACCTCCGCTCACCTTCTAGCCAAACCCTGAACCTGACCGCTTCAGCCCATGGCTCCTCCCATTAACGACATCATCTCACTAAGCTAAACACAATGTATCTAATTAATCTACTCCTCAGGGATCCCTCTTAATCTAAATAAAAGTCCATTAGCCCAAACTTTTATGATGCTTTTAATTGCACCTCTGGCTCCAAAACGCCTAGCTGTCTTTCAAACTTTATAAAATGTGACTGCAGCACTCACACACTAACCCAAGCTTTTAACCCTTACTGCACCATGACTACAGCACTCTCACACTAACCCAAGCTTTTAACCCTTACTGCACCATGACTGCAGCACTCTCACACTAACCCAAGCTTTTAACCCTTACTGCACCATGACTGCAGCACTCTCACACTAACCCAAGCTTTTAACCCTTACTGCACCATGACTGCAGCACTCTCACACTAACCCAAGCTTTTAACCCTTACTGCACCATGACTGCAGCACTCTCACACTAACCCAAGCTTTTAACCCTTACTGCACCATGACTGCAGCACTCACACACTAACCCAAGCTTTTAACCCTTACTGCACCATGACTGCAGCACTCTCACACTAACCCAGACTTTTAACCCTTACTGCACCAAATACATATAATACAAAATAACTAAAGTTCCTACTTTCATCACTCTAGCAATAGATCCCTCAGTGTTTTGGGCGATGTGGTTGTTTCTCTTCTTGGGCAACCATCTTTTTTCACGGTGGTCCAAGATTGAGGTATTTGATACACTGCAGGATAAAGCCATCCTTTGTATCTGTCTTGATGTAAATGTGGGTGCAGAAAAGAAATTGCCCAACACGCAGAAATTGCAGCTGCTCTTTTGCAGTGAAACTGAGCCTGACATTTGGCCTCCATCTGAATTGTTGTAGATGAGTAACATGTCAGGCATTCAACAATGGAGGGCATCACAGCTGATCTTTGATTCTTCGCTTCCTGAAATGACCACACTGGCAAACCTTGCAACTGGGAGGACAGGCAGGAGCTGTGCCTTTCTCTCTCTCTCTCTCTCTCTGTCTTCCACCATTCTCAAAGTTGAGGAATGCTATGACTAGCTTTACAAATTCTCTTTGCCCCACTCTGCCTTCCCTCCTCGCTGCCATTAGTTTGGTTTGTTGGGTTGTGATTGTTTTTGGTTCTAATTTTAGAAGGGGCCCCAGGGTCAATTGCTTCTGGGTGTTTGACTGAACGTAAATATTATTGCTTTCACCTCAACAGTGTCCTTAAGCAATGTTGCTATGTGGCTTAAAGTTGATCTCCACACCTGTTCCCATAGTTAGTTCTCTAAGTCAACTGTTATTGACTAACAAGATTTGACTGTGCTGTATGGAACAGGTGCTGTTTATTAAATCCCCCTTCTCCTCACATACACTTTTTTTTGATTGATACTGAGGAATAATTCCGCAGCTGTTCTCGGTACCTCTTCCGTATCATAGAACCTTAATACACAGAAGGAGGCCGTTCAATGCACTATTTGTGCTGGCTCTTTACAAGAGTTATCCAATTAGTGCACCCCTCTTCCTCTTTCTCCATTTCCCTGTAAATTTTCTCCCTTTGGGTATTTAAAGGATCATCTGTATGTACCCACTTACTCTTTGAGCAACATCCTTTTTACTCCCCCACTGCTGTCCGCTAACTTTCTCTCTGTGGCTGCTTTAGTTCCTCTTGCTCCATAAGTTTGAAATTCTGATTTTTAAAAACAAACTCCTTTGACAAGTTATTCCATGCTTTTGGAAATCCACATGCTACATTTACTGCATTCCCTTTATTCAATTGTTCATTCCTTTAAAAAAAACTTTTATGAAAGCACCTCTCTCCTTTAACAAATCTGCAGTAGACTAGCCCGTGCATTTCTAAATGCTTCCTAACTTTACCTCGATTAATGGGCTCGGCTCTGAGGGTTTATCTGAAAATGATATTAGATTAACTGGCTGATAGTCACCTAATTTATACCTCTCTCCTATCATGAATATTCTTGCTGTCTTACTGGGGCAGCACGGCGGCGCAGTGGTTATCACTGCTGCCTCGCAGCGCCACGGACCTGGGTTTAATTCCGACCGTGGGTGACTGTGAAGTTTGCACGTTCTCCCCTTGTCTGCGTGGGTTTCCACCGGGTGCTCCGGTTTCATCCCACGGTCTAAAGATGTGCACGTTAACTGGGGTTATGTGGATAGGACAGGGAGTGGGCCTGGGTGGGATGCGCTTCGGACCTGATGAGCAGGATGGCCTCCTGCATGGTAAGGTTTCTGGGATACTGTCACTCAGACAGCTCAACACCTTCAACTCTGCTGCTTGTGTAATAGTGTTTACCAAGCACAAGATGATTGTTGTTTTCATAGCTTCACACACTTCCCTTGATATACAGTGTGATGTTGAGGGCCGGTTGAGCTCAGTTGGCTAGACAGCTGTTTCAGGATGCATAACACAGCCAACAGCATTCCAGTGCTGGCTGAGGTTATTCATGAAGGCGTCTCGCCTGAGTTGTGGTGATCTTCGGGTTAAATCACCACCAGTCAGCTCTCCCCCTAGAAGGGTGGAGCAGCCTATGGTCATCTGGACTATGGCGACTTTACTTTAGTGTGATGTAGTGGAGCCTACTTAATATTCTGACCTGAATACCCCGTCCTTGACTACAACTATTTTTTTATACCAGCCGATAGGGTGGTTTGTGTTCCATTCGAGAGACAATTGGTTATGCAGTTTGAGAGCCACCACTCCAATTCAAGTTTGGGGCATGGTGGGGAGGCAGGCCCCAAGTCTACTTCAGCCAGAATGGAAATCAAATCCATTCTTTTGATATTATTCTGAACCACAGAACCACCTAAGCTACCTGGCCCTGGTTATTCCTATACGTTAGGAGAATTTTACAGGCTCCGACAGTCATCAGATGTGAGTATCCCCCTTGATGTCACGTCAACCGGCGTTCTGAGCCAGAGCACCTTTCTCCACCCACTGGGACTGTCTAGGGTGTGGTTCGAACTCTGCATCTCCTGACCTGGTCAGGCATGCAATCACTAACCAAAGGCTCACTCCTAAATTAAATGGTGGCATGATTTACTCAACATCTGCACCAATGCATACATTAGACTTTGAGCAGCAAGCCTGTTCACACATTGAGGTCAAGTGAAATTGTTCAATGCCTGAGAGAAGCTGCTTGCAGGCCTGTCGCTGCCAACGGGCTCCATCTGATTCACAGAGAGGTGTCGCAGGAACACCATGCCCTTGTTTGGAAGTAGAATAGGTAGAATCATCAGAATGTCTGGCCAGGAAACTTTTTAGTTCCAGTGGTATTTTGGCAAATACATGTCCCAGATTGGGATAACTTGGACATCTATAAATAGAGACTACAGTGTTACTGAGACATAACGTGGAGGGGGGGGGGCTAGCACTGGGTTCCCAGTGTAGAAAGGCCTCATGCAAATGGTACCTGGTACCTTGTATCTGATCGACATTTGAGCACAAATTGAATGGATGCTAACGAGAGCTAAAAGTAGGTTTAGGGAAGAATTGTTACGTTTTTAATTCCATGTGGCTCTAGAGAAGAATTACTCTCTCACCCGGCATGACATACAAGGTCAAGTACTGGGAAATGGGATTAGAATAGATAGGTGCTTGATGGCTGATACAGACCCGATGGGCCGAAGGTCCTCTTTCTGTGCTATAAAACTTTGACACTGTGAAGAATCTGTTTCCAAAGAAAATCCCTCACGTGCCAATATCCTGCAATAGTAGAGAGATTTCTGGTATTTTCCATGCAACAAGGTTCGCTTGAGGTATGACTGTTGTAAAATGGTTGGTGCGTTACATCAGAAAGGAACATTAGGCTTTCTGTGGAAGCTCAATTAGGCTGCACTGCCACATGGATAAAAGGCCTGACCTCAGTTGTTGAAATGTGCTGTTTTCTGATCTCAGCCTGGACCTTGGTGAGGAGGCCATTTCTACAACTGGTTCCATACACTATTGGCTAAGAAAGGGTAAAATTTAACAGGTGCCTTTTGCAGTGTGTTTTAAAGCAGCGGCGAAAATGGTAGTGTTGGGAATTGGCAGTGTATCTATAGTTCCATGGCTGCTACTGACTGGCCTTGCTCTGTAGCTGCAGATATTAGTCAATAACTGAATCTTCAAATCACAATGAGTTGTTAGCTCTGTGTTTTCTCTGTTCCCATTTACATGAAACTTTTCTAAAGCTTTGTTCATGAGCTTGTAAAATGCTAGTTGGTTTGGTTTAAGATGGCTAGACAGGGTTTTAAAAATATGTATAATGCTTCCATTAGGTAAGGTTTTCTTTACTGTCGAGTGATGGTGGTGGGGGGAAAATGCAGTGAGCCCTCCACAAGTCCATTGACGGGGCGGCACATGGCACAGTGGTTAGCACTGCAGCCCAGGGCGCTGAGGACCCGGGTTCGAATCCCAGCCCTGGGTCACTGTCCGTGTGGAGTTTGCACATTCTCCCCGTGTCTGCGTGGGTTTCACCTCGCAACCCAAAGATGTTGCAGTGCTGGTTATTGGTTTACTTTCTTTTATAAATTTAAAGTGCACAATTCTTTTTTTTCCCCCCAATTAAGGAGCAATTTAGCGTGGCCAATCCACCTACCCTGCACATCTTTGGGCTGTGGGGGTGAAACCCACGCAGATACTGGGAGAATGTGCAAACTCCACACGGACAGTGACTCAGGGCCGGGATCGAGCCTGGGTCCTCAGCGCCATGAGGCAGCAGTGCTAACCACTGCGCCACCGTGCTGCCCCGGATGTCGGTTTCTTGATGGGCGATTCAGGTTAGAATTGGCGGCTATACGGGCAGCACGGTGGCGCAGTGGGTTAGCCCTGCAGCCTCATGGCGCCGAGGTCCCAGGTTCGATCCCGGCTCTGGATCACTGTCAGTGTGGAGTTTGCACATTCTCCCCGTGCTTGCATGGGTTTCACCCCCACAACCCAAAAGATGTGCAGGCTAGGTGGATTGGCCACGCTAAAATTGTCCCTTAATTGAAAAAAATGAATTGGGTACTGTAAATTTAATTTTAAAAAAAAGAATTGGCTATTTAGGCAGCATGGTGGCGCAGTGGTTAACACTGGGACTACGGCACTGAGGACCCGGGTTCAAATCCCGTCTCTGGATCACTGTCTGTGTGGAGTTTGCACATTCTCCCCGTTTCTGCGTGGGTTTCGCCCCTTCTCCCCGTTTCTGCGTGGGTTTCGCCCCCATAGCCCAAAGATGTGTAGGGTAAGTGAATTGGCCAAATTAAATTGCCCCTTAATTGGAAAAATAAATAAATAAATAAAGAATTGGCAGCTATTCCAGTGCAGTAAACATAGATTGCCAAACTTCCAGGGTTGTCACGTTTATTAGTTAGAAATCTTTCTGGAGTTGGGAAAGGATGGACGCTGTTTGATGAATGGTGAAGATTAATCCAATTGGCTAACAAAAGTGTATGTTTGCTTTTCCATTGGCTACGGGAAGGCGGTGGGTCTGGTGAGTGAATCTGTGATGAGGGTTGGGGACCTTTTGAGGTGAGAGGTCATGTGACGAAAACTCCAGGATTACGTCCAACCAGAGTTTGCAACTGCAAGAATAGAAAAAGCTGGATATCTCTAATTAAAATAGTAGAGAATGGATCAAAATGATTATGTTGTGCCAGCAGGCCCATTAGAAAAAAGATAGGTAGTTTGAGATTATTAATTATTTGATCTTGTCATCAGAACTTGAAAAGTTAGGTTGCCAAAATCTCTTAACCTGACCAAAAAGTAGAACTGTTTCTAACTCTTGAGGTTGTGTAGTATCTGTGCTGGCAAGTCAGGAATGATTGAGGATATGGTACAGTGTTGATTTTTGTCAATGTAGCTTTATGTTGAAGTACGACCAGGGTAGAATTATTTTTGAAGTGAACGGACCTTTTTTAAAAAAAAAGAGGAGGCCATGATTTTTTTTTTAAATGTTCTGTGGTTGAGGATTGCCTTTTAAGAACCGGCACCTCTTGTTGCTGTGCTCAGCAACCTTTTGAAGCTAAGTGTTCTTTCATCCCATCTTATAGGACTATAGAGCTGTGGACAGACATCTGCCGTCCAGCAGTGCTCCATTAGCTGGCTGCCTTCAGTGCCAGAGCACTGCCTCTACCTGTGGGGAGAGACTGCTCCGCTTTGCTGCTTCATCCCATGCCTTGGAAGTGGGACAAGGCCAAACAGTATTCCACTGTGCTCTTCTTCCAGGCGCGGGAGAAACAGTGATCTGAGCCAGCTCTCTACACCTTCTGCACTGTGGCGCTAGAGTGTGTTGAGCAGAGGGTTAGAAACTGTCTCTCTTTTATATAAAAAAAAATGATATCCATTAGGCTTTGCTGATGGCTCACTGGGTTTTTTTTTGCATTGAGAGGCTGTGCAGTGGAAATGTGGCAGGCTTCAGCCCCGGACCCTGCACTGGCCGCTGCTCCCGGAGGACTTTCTTTTTAAAATTCATTTTATGGAATGTGGGTGTCGCTGGCTTGGCCAGCTTTCGTTGCCCATCCCTCGTTGGCCCTTCAGAAGGTGAACTTTGGGCTGGACCAAAACACAAGTACATGATTATCTGGGCCCCTCTCACACTGTTCACAAATATCCTCTTACCCTCTCAAACAACCGGCTCATCTTTGCCTTTGGTAGGTGGGCCCTGTGTGTCATCTGTAGCTGTATCAACCCCAGCCTGGCACATGAGGTTGAGGCATTCATCCCCCCCGGAGCACCTCACACCACTGTCCCTCCTTTAGCGCCATCCCCAGCTCCTCCTCCCACTTGACCGTAACCCCCTCCAGAGATACCTTATCTTCTGTCAAAATCCCCGCCCCATTCTTGACAACAAGGGCAGCACGGTAGCACAGTGGTTAGCACTGTTGCTTCACAGCTCCAGAGTCCCAGGTTTGACTACTGGCTTGGGTCACTGTCTGTGCGGAGTCTGGACATTCTCCCCGTGTCTGCGTGGGTTTCCTCTGGGTGCTCTGGTTTCATCCCACAAATCCAAAGATGTGCAGATTAGCAGATTTGCCATGCTTAATTGTCCTCATTGCCCAAAAATATTAGGTGGGATTACGGGGATAGGGTGGAGGTGTAGGCTGAAGTTGGGTGCTCTTTCCAAGGGCTGGTGCAGACTCGTTGGGCAGAATGGCGTCCTTCTGCACTGTAACTGGGGTAGCACAAGTGGATAGCACTGTGGCTTCACAGCGCCAGGGTCCCAGGTTCGATTCCCCGCTGGGTCACTGTCTGTGCGGAGTCTGCACGTTCTCCCCGTGTCTGCGTGGATTTCCTCCGGGTGCTGCGGTTTCCTCCCACAGTCCAAAGACATGCAGGTTAGGTGGATTGGCCATGCTAAATTGCCCTTGGTGACCAAAAAATGTTTGATGGGGTTATTGGGTTACGGGGATAGGAAGGCTTAAGTGGGTCGGTGCAGACTCGATGGGCCGAATGGCCTCCTCCTGCACTGTATGTTCTATGTTAAATCTATGTTAACTGTCTATGATTCTAACACCTCTTCCAGCAACCAGGAGGAATGTGCCACCGGAAAGGTGGGAAAGACCTTTTCTGTAAAGTCCAGCACCTGCATATACCTAAAGCCCTCCCATCCCCAACCTTGCAAACCTTCCTTTAGTTCCATCACCCCTCTTTCTTCCCATCCCCAAACCCTCGCATCCATCCTCCCATGCTCAAACCCATGCTTCCCTTGGATCGGCATCAAATGCCCCTAACCTAAAGTTCTGCCGAAATTGCCTCCATATTTTCGGCGTGGCCACATTCTCCCCATGCTTGCGTGGGTTTCGCCCCCACAACCCAAAGATGTGCAGGGTAGGTCAGTTGGCCATGCTAAATTGCCCCTTAATTGGAAAAAATGAATTGGGAACTCTAAATTCATAAGAAAAAAAAACAATCCCCTCCTCCCACCAACCCCCAAACAGTCCCCAACGTTTTAAATACATGATGTGGAGATGCCGGCGTTGGACTGGGGTGAGCACAGTAAGAAGTCTTACAGCACCAGGTTAAAGTCCAACAGGTTTGTTTCAAACACTGGGCGAAATTCTCCCAAAGGGAGACAAACAGCCGACGCCAGAGTGAAATGTCGGAGGCCGCTCCTCGCCCCCTATTCTCCCCCCCACTCCAGGGGGCTAGGAGCGGTGGCGCGTCAATCTCGGGCGCCAGGCCTTGACGCTTGCTTCAAAGCGGCGAGGGCTGAATGACGCGGCCGGCGGCGCCTAAGTGACGTCACCCACGCATGCGCGGTTGCCGTCTTCCCCTCCGCTGCCCCGCAAGACATGGCGGCTTGATCTTGCGGGGCGGAAGAGGGAAAAGAGTGCGTCTTTTAGAGACGCCGGCCCGACGATCGATGGGCACCGATCGCGGGCCAGACCCCTCCTGAGCACGCCCGTGGTGCTCGATCCTCCCTCCACCCCACCCCCCCCACCCCCCCCACAGGCCCCACGATGTTCACGCCGGCAGCGACCAGGTGTGGTTGGCGCCGGCATGAACCGGTCGGGTTCGGCAGGCCGCACAGCCCATCCGGGCCGGAGAATCGCCGGTCGCCGTTAGAAACGGCGAGCGCCGATTCTCCGAGCGGCCTGCCATTTTGGGAGAATTGCGTGGGGGTGCCAGGGCGGCATGGCGTGATTTGCCCGGCACTCCCGTGATTCTCCCACCCGGCGTGGGGGTCGGAGAATCGCGCCCACTAGCTTTCGGAGCACTGCTCCTTCCTTAGGTGAATGAAGAGGTATGTTCCAGAAACATCTATATAGACAAATTTAAAGATGCCAGACAATGCTTAGAATGCGAGCATTAGCAGGTGATTAAGTTGTTACAGATCCAGAGATAGGGGTAACCCCAGGTTAAAGAGGTGTGAAACGTCTCAAGCCAGGACAGTTGGTAGGATTTCGCAAGCCCAGGCCAGATGGCTGGGGATGAATATAATTCAACATGAATCCCAGGTCCTGGTTGAGGCCGCACTCGTGTGTAAGGAACTTGGCTATAAGTTTCTGCTCGGCGATTCTGCGTTGTCGCGCATCCTGAAGGCCACCTTGGAGAACGCTTACCCGGAGATCAGAGGCTGAATGACGTTGACTGCTGAAGTGTTCCCCGACTGGAAGGGAACATTTCTGCCTGGTGATTGTCACGCGATGTCCGTTCATTCGTTGTCGCAGCGTCTGCATGGTCTCGCCAATGTAACACGCTTCGGGACATCCTTTCCTGCAGTGTATGAGGTAGACAACGTTGGCCGAGTCGTACAAGTATGTACCGCGTACCTGGTGGGTGGTGTTCTCTCGTGTAATGGTGTTATCCATGTCGATGATCTGGCACGTCTTGCAGAGATTGCCATGGCAGGGTTGTGTGATGTCATGGTCTCTGTTCTGAAAGCTGGGTAGTTGCAAACAATGGTTTGTTTGAGGTTGCGCGGTTGTTTGAAGGCAAGTAGTGGGGATGACCGAGGCAAGATGTTCATCTTCATCGATGATGTGTTGAAGGCTGCGAAGAAGATGTCGTAGTTTCTCCGCTCCGGGAAAGTACTGGACGACAAGGGTACTCTTGTCGGCTGTGTCCCATGTTTGTCTTCTGAGGAGGTAGGTGTGGTTTTTTGCTGTGGTGCGTTGGAACTGTTGATCGATGAGTCGAGTGCCACATCAGATGCAGAATAAAACACTTTTTCTGCACAAGTCCATCTACAGGTAGAGTACAAGTTTCAGAGTGAAATATTGTCTAGTGGAGCATTCCCACTGAGAGGTCTTGGGTCAGGTGCAACATTGTCTGGGTATGGGGTAGGGTTTACATCCTTGGGTCAGGCACAACATGCAGAGCAAAGCTGCCTCTGCCCCTCCCCAAACCAGAGCCTGTGAGAAGCACACTCCATTCCACAGCTTTAGTGTGAACTCTTTAGTTTTCCAGTCAGAGGCTGCCAATTTGCGTATATATAGTGAATCCACTTCAAAGAAATTAATTATGTGCCAAGTGCTTTCAGATATTTTTATGTGACATGGGCTCCAAATAATATTTATTATAAATTTATCATTAATTAAGAGCAGTTGTACCCTGAAACGTATGCCCGTTAAAGCCATATTGCAACAACCAACTTGTTCAACTTGGATTTTTACAGTCACTAAAGAGAGGAGATGTTTGTCGAGTCTGGGTTCAAGTCCTTGTTCTAGAGTTGAAAGGAGAGAAGAGCGTGTAATCAACTGTACCGTCCAGCTGCCTAACATGTGATGTTTTTGCATCTCTGATTAATCTGCAAAGTCCCAAATTGACATCTCCAATAATCTTGACAGCATGTGCTTCTCGGCCTTTTGGCTAGGATGAGCGTGAGGTCAGGTGCAAATCCTCAATCTGGTATGTCTCTCTTGTGGGGACCATAAATTGGATTCAATGTGAATTGGTTTTTGGAGCAGGCAAGGAACTGGATTAGGGGTTTGCCTCTCCACACGCTGAGCTCTGGCTTTGTAACTCTGATTAAAGAATTTTTTTTAATCTGGAGAGTCCACATGAAGTGAGCTATAGTACAGTTAATAGAAAGTGGCTGTTGTATGGTTACAGTAAAGCTTACTTGGGAGCTGGCAATGTTTGGCATATACCCTGCCCTCGATACTTTGTTGGAATTGGATTGGATTTGTTTATTGTCACGTGTACCGAGGTACAGTGAAAAGTATTTTTCTGCATGCAGCTGAACAGATCATTTAGTACATGAAAATAAAGTAATGGGGCAACACAAGGTACACAATGTAAATACATAGACACCGGCATCGGGTGAAGCATACAGAAGTGTAGTATTAATCCGATCAGCCCATAAGAGAGTCGTTTAGGAGTCTGGTAACAGCGGGGAAGAAGCTGTTTTTGAATCTGTTAAAACTTTTGTATCTCCTGCACGATGGAAGAAATTGGAAGAGTGAGTAAGTAAGGTGGGGTTGGGGGGATGGTCTTTGATTATACTGCCCGCTTTCCCAAAGCAGATAGTTAATGGATGGGTGGTGGGGTCGTATAATGGATTATGATGGGGTAGATGACGCTGAGCTCACCGTTGAAGGCATTAGTGGCATGATCACAGACTAAATTAACACAGAATCCAACAGGTTAAACTTGTGTCTTGTTCATTTGACGGAAATACCCATTGAGCCTGGGACTCTGAAAGTGGGTGCAGGTTTCAGAAGGTAGAGAGGAAAAGCAGTGATTGCAAGAGAAATATAGACCAGGAAGGCTCATCTCAGAACGTCAGTCAAGGAAGACAACTGGTAAGGGCAGCAAGGTGGCCCAGTGGTTAGCACTGCTGCCCGCGGCACTGAGGACCCGGCTTCGATCCTGGCTCTGGGTCACTGTCCGTGTGAAGTTTGCACATTCTCCCCGTGTCTTCATGGGTCTCACGCCCACAACCCAAATATGTGCAGGTTAGGTAGATTGGCCACGCTAAATTGCCCCTTAATTAGAAAAAAGAATTGGGTGCTCAATTTTTAAAAAAAAAAGAAAGACCACTGGTAATTTTAATTTAATTGCCTGGAGGGAAATTCAATTCGATTGGACTATTTCCCCCCCCCCCCCCCCAATCCCCCCGTTTTGTACCTTTTGGCAGCCAATCTGATCTTGACAATCTCTCGTCATCACCTGTATTTTCCTGCATAAGAAACATTCAGCATATTCACTTTGTGGGAAGTGCAACTTTCTGCTATCAAATCCTAAATTTCTCCTTAGCCATTTTGAATCGGTGGCCTTTTGTCCAGTTTATTTTCGAGCAGTTACCCAGATTTTCCTTTCCTTACATGCTTTATGTATCTTGTGTAACTCCTCTGAGGACCCTCTACATTACTGTCCTTTCCTGGCTGAAGTGGAAAAGTCCCCAGTTTTCCAAATCTCCTGATTTGATTCTTTCTTCATTTTAGTATCAACAGCTAAGGAGATTTATAATAGGACTGTGCGTAGAATTTACAGCGTAGAAACAGGCCGTTCAGCCCAACTGGACTATACCAGTGTTATTGTGCTCCCCCTGAGCCTCATCCCACTCTCCTTCATCTAACCTTATTAGCAAATTCTTCTGACCCTTTTGCAGGATTGAATTCTATTATTTTCTCCATGAAAACTAAATCGTTGTTGTGGATGACCATCATGCGTTCCTGTTCTGTATGGACTGGATTTTATGTCTGCCTTTTTTTAAGTTCAGACAGAAAAAAATATACTGGATCTGAAGGTGGACACCCAGGAGTAGAATTTCAGCGATCGCCTGCTGTCATGTCTTTAGAAGGTGGAGGGAAATGGTGTAAACGACTGTCCTATATTTCCAGGCTTTTCAGCTTATCTCCCTCTAAAGTTATGGTAGGCGATTGGAAGAAACTTCCCAGAGCCACTAGGCCCTGGTGTTCTGCAACACTAGGGACAGAGCAGGAGGTCAAGTGGACGGGGGGGAGGGGGGGGGGGGGGGGGAACATTCGAGCAGCACTGGGGGTGTGGGTGGTCCAGGAGTTGGGAAAGAACAGTCAAGGATCAAGAGTACTGTTTGTCTGAAATACTTTTACCTAAAATAAAACCAATTAGGCTCCGATTCTCTTTATCGCCCAACTGCGTTAATCACAAATGTTTTCAATCGAAGTATAAACAAAGGCCATCTACCAGTAATGAGTTTCTGTCCTGCGAAGCCTTCGGCTGAACAGCTTTCACAACATGACTTGAGGGGAAAGCTGAGAATTATTTTTGTTGGTGACGGGCAGTGAGAAAATAATAACTAAACATTCTATTAACAATTGTCTGAGCAAATTAAAGCACAGGTGATGTAGGTTATGGCCTCTTGCTTTCCTTTCCGAAGGTTAGGGGATTCTGGCAAGAATCATGTCCACGGTTCTAAAAACGAGGCTGGCACCGAGTCCAGAGGTGGCGATTTTTGGAATGTGGGAAGGCCCGGGAATCCAGAGGATGAGAGAGGCCGACGTTTTCACCTTTGCCTCCTTGGTAACCCGGTGACGGATCTTATTGGCTTGGAGGGACTCGAAGCCCCCCAAAATCAGGGGTTTGGGTTAGCGACATGGCTGGGTTTCTCAGACTTGAGAAAATTAAGTTCGCCTTGAAAGGATCAACGTTAGTGTTCGTTTGGAGGTGGCAGCCGTTTATCGACTCCTTTGGGGAAAACTAAACTGTTAGCAGATTCAATAAGGGTGTTAGGGGGAGTTAAGCTTTTTTTTTGTTTAGCTTAGGCGGGAATAGTGGGTGATGGAGGGGTGTGTTACGCACTGAATTATGTTTACATTTGTATTTGCATCTTTTGTTATAAAACTATAAATGCCTTAATAAAATGTTTGTTTTTTTAAAAAAAATCTGCCCATGGGCAACGCGGTGGCACAGTGGCTGACACTGCTGCATACGGCGCTGAGGACCCGTGTTCGAATCCTGGCCCCGGGTCACCGTCTGTGTGGAGTTTTCACATTCTCTCTGTGTCTGCTTGGGTTTCACCCCACAACCCAAGGACCTGCAGGCTAGGTGGATTGACCAGGCTAAAATTGCCCCTCAATTGGGAAAAAATAATTGGGTACTCTTAAAAAAAATTTTTTTTTTAAATTCTTAAAAAGAAATTGCGCCCATGGCTTATTTCTGCCATGAGGCGAAGCCTAGTGATGGAAATTAGGAAATAATGAACCTGCATGTGCTACATCTGCAGCTGACTGGCAGGGAGATGGGTGACAGGAAAATAGCAAACACAAGCATGGACTTTTGAGAGAGATGAAGGCCTTCAGATAAGTCATTTAATGAAAGTACAGTGACCTGTTGTAATTGGACAGAAGAGAAGTCATTGTAGGTCATTATCTGGCTATGATTAGTTAAGAATAGAAGTAGGTGAGTGCAACAGTGAAATGGTGTTGCAAGAGTATGGGGTAGTCAATCGTATAAATGGATGTGTAGACAGGGCAGGAAGGACAAGGAGGGATAGTGACCCTTGTCACAGCAACATTATAAGCTGTTGATTACTCTGCTGAGAGCTATTTCAGCACTGTGACAGGAGCGGAAATCTGACTGGAGCGATTCAGACGTGGAATTTCAGGAAAGGTGGACACTGATTTGGTAGATGCAAACACATTTGGGCTTTAGAGAGGAAAGGGAGGTTGGGATTGGGGCAGTAGTTTGCAATGATGGTGGGTTACAGTTTGGCTTGTGATTTGTTATGTTGTAATTGACTCTTTAATGAAGAACCTAGGGAGCACAAATGGTGGGGGAAAATATTTTCAGTTGTTCCAAGTTGGTTCGTCTGTCTGCGAAAGCTGTCAGTAACTAGCTGTCAGGACTCGCAACAGGGTCCACCTCGACTTCCAAAAAGTAGTTTGACAAGGTTCCAAATAAACGATCATTAGTTGAGCTCTAAGTTGTGAGAATTGAGAAATGAGCCTTGAGAACAAATAAGAAATTGGCCATAAAGCAGAAAGCCGCAGGTACCGTTTAGATGAGGCGGGGGTGGCAGTAATGAGTAGGACGATGTTGTATAATTGTTGCTGTTTCTAATTCGCATCAATAGTTTGGAGCTCAAAACTCATCGGAAGTCTGTCGAATCCGAGGATGGTACAAAACTCTGGGTCTACCTAAACACAGCAGCTAACACATTGAATCAATGTAGAGTAGCAATCAACAAAGCCAACAGAATGCATGTCAACGGCAGACGTCATTCCATGGAATTCAGCAGATAATGAATGGAATAGAAAAGCAGCATCCTGGAAATTATATCGAACTGAAGGGTAGAAAGCACCCTTGGTAAAATGTTAAAAGTTCAAGTCCCACTCGAGAACTTGAAGACATAATCTGGGCTGATTTTAAGTGAAGTAACTCCTGATTTGTCATTTGGTGTTCGTGAGACTTTGTAAACAAAAACATGGGTGTTTAATTTGCTTTGGAGGTAGAGTCGATCTGCACTTTGATGTATTAATTAGCTAGCGGTGGAGAACTCTGGTACAACCTTTGGGTGTGAAAATGCAGGTTCTTGCATTTGTTAACTTTTGACAAGGGACACAGATTCAAATTATTAAGAGTAAAATGTCGGAAATTCTCAAAACGTGAATCTGTGCTGCTCCAGTCTTTGAGTTAGATAATAGCGTATTTGTGCACAGCATTCCTGCAGTATTAGAATAGTAAATTATGAAAAATGGTACCTGTACATAGCAAACCTAAGTAATAAAGTGTATCTGTATGAAGTGTTTCTCCAGAACTGAGTTAGGTAACGTATAATAATAATCTTTATTAGTGTCACAAGTAGGCTTGCGTTAACACGGCAATGAAGTTACTGTGAAAATCCCCTAGTCGCCACAAATTCAGAATGTCCAATTCACCTAACAGGTACGTCTTTCAGGACTTGTGGGAGGAAACTGGAGCACCCGGGGAAGCTCATGCAGACACGGGGAGAACGTGCAGACTCTGCACAGACCGTGATCCAAGCCGGGAATTGAACCTGGAACCCCAGCGCCGTGAAGCAACAGTGCTAACCACTGTACTCCCGTAATTGTAGCCAAAGGATATTTATGGATGTTCCTTGTAGGATTGATAAGTTGTTAGTATTTTGGGGAGTTGGGTTATGATCTTAATTTTTGTCACATAAGGTTGAGTTTTTTTGTTTTGCAAGCCTAATTGATGGGTAGGATAACAAGAAAATATAGAATGTTTGATTTAAACACAAGAACAGGATGAGGCCATTTAACCCCTCAAAACTGTTCCTTTCATCCCAAGATCATGCCTGACCTGTGATCTAACTCCACATACCCCATCTTCCCCAACATGGTCACCGTTGCTATATATTCTTTAATAATGTTGGCGTACAAAAGTCTGATCAATCTCTGATTTAAGATCGATTTAAAATCAGTTTTACTTTGCAGAAGAGTTTCAAGCTTCTACCACTGCTTGTTTATCAAAGTGTTTCCTAATTTTACCCTGAAATCCTGCCTTTGATTTTTAGACAATGTCCCCTCAACCTAGACTCTCCAACCAGCAGAAGTAGCTTCTCTCTTACCAACCCTATCTGTTTCCCTTAATATCTCAAAAACAACAATCTAATCTCCTCTTAACCATAATAATTCCAAGGAACACAACCTTGGCTCGTGTAATCTCTCCTCTTAATTAAACCCTTGGGAGTCCAGGTGTAAATTTGGTACATTACACCCCACTTCAAAGCCACATATATCCTTCATGTTGTGCTCAGAATTGCTCACAGTTTTCCAAGTGTGGTCTAACCAGGGCTCTGTATAGCCCATGCATGATCCCTTGCATTCTGTCCCTCTAAAGACTAGCATTCCAGTATTCTTTTTGATTATTTTCTGTACCTGTTCATTACACATTGTACACAGACCCCCAGTTTATTTGGATCTCCGCCGTTCCTAGCTTTTCTCCATACAAAAAGCACCTGGTTCTATCTTGTCTAGGTTCAAAATTGATGAATTATAGAATTTACAGTGCAGAAGGAGGCCATTCAGTCCATAGTGTCTGCATCGGCCATTGGAAAGAGCACCCCACTTAAGCCCACACCTCCACCCTATCCCTGTAACCCAGTGACCCCACCCAACCTTTTTTGTACACTAAGGGCAACTTATCATGGCCAATCCACCTAACCTGCACATTTTTGGATGACCTCACCTTTGCCTACATTGAAATCCATTTGGTACAGGTTTATTCATTCACTTAACTTATCAATATATCTTTTTTTTTATTCAATTGGTTGCAGGACAGGAAGTCCGTCCATGGACCTTCCTGCCATGGATTTAATTGGGAAGGTAGCAGGGTTTGAATAAATGCAGCTCTTGACATCAAACCCACCCAGGGGTGAGGGTACAAGATTCCCCTCAGGTCTCTGCTGTGCATTGGAGATCAGCATCCTGCCATAGATTTGCTACTGACCCCAGAAGTCAAATGAGGGAAGCAAGGGATAGAGTTCATTTCTCCCAAATGGGGATCACTAAATGCGGTTTTAAACAGATACTGTTTGATTGCAGAAACTTAGTATTGAGCTGACAGAGGGGCACCTCATTCTGGGAGCTTTGCAAATCAGTTACAGAATACTTGTAATATTCAATAAATGGGGAGACCGTGTTTTACTTCAAACGTGAGCATTAGAGCTTAGTCTGGGGAAATAGCTTGGGAGAAGCTGTTGTGCCTGAGGGTCTAAAGGACCTCAGCTATTATTCATGTTAAAAAATATCTCGCATGCCCTCAGAGACCCCCACGTGGTGTGCTTCAGCCCTATGGGACTCTTCATCTTCTCCCAGTATCATTGCCCTCCTTTGTGCAGCAGTAGTGCCAGAGTGTGAGATATTGCTAATATCTCCAGCTTCATTCAGGCAGGGGAAATATGCATATAAGTTCATGGCCACAATCACCCTCACAACCATTGGCAATGCAGAACTTGTCTTGCACTAAATTGCAATTGTGGGTGTAGCAGGTGACCCTTACTCTTCCCTTCTTTGTCAGTCCCTCAGGATCAAGAATGACTAGCTACCACTGTAAATCTATTGGTTCTAAGATGACTGAGACTAGTGCATGCTCTGTAGGCTCTACCACATGCTGAGCAGGTGGTGTTTGAAGGTTCGGGTAGATGAGGTTTTGAAGATCTCTCTCCGATGCCTCAATTTCACTTCTGTGTGAAGTTGCTAAATGTGTTCGGTGACTTCCCAAATGAACCTCTCCATTTTCGTCGGTCGCCAACAAACTAGGGTCTCTCCTGAATTGGGGGGAATGTTTGACCTCTTCAGGGATGCTTCTCCTGCCGTGACTGGGTTTTGAGTGGAGAAGTTGCTTTGGGAGTCTGTGTCAGGCATATGAACGGCATGTCCTGTCCAATGGAGTTGGTTTTGACTGACTAATGTACTGATGCTGGGCAAGTTGTCTTGTGAGAGCATGCTGCTGTCGGATCACCTGCCTGGTCACTGAATTTGAAGCGTCTTGTGAAAGCATTGCTGGTGGTACTTCTCCAGGGCTTCTAGGTGTCTTCAGCCTCTGAAGCATTTGTGAGCATGGGGATCACTGCTGGCCAGGAAACCAGCACCATAGTCTCTGGTTTCAGATCATGGTCCTCAAATACTCTTTTCCACAGTCTGCTGAAGACTAAGTTGGCAGCTTACTAAGTGCAGATGTCACACACGTTGATGCACGATCTGCCTGCTCTGCATACTTCGGATGGATGTTCGCTACCCCTGCTCATGCCGTGATAATATGACTTCTGTTGCGATCTGCTCCACAAATGTGTGCATATGCCACTTGCATCATTTTGAGGTTCAAGTCAGAGAATTGATCCCTGAACAATCTAGGAGCATATAACTTCCTGAGAAGCTATTTGCCTCCTCTCTTTTTTAGCAGCACGTTTTGTTCTGAATGCTCTTTGATCATTCTCCCAAGTTGTGCTGTATTCCAAGGGGAATGGAAATAACATGATTTATGTCGAAATTTTGAAGTCAACAAATGTCATTCAGCACCTGCCACACATCTCCCTGTATGCTGAATCATGAAATAATTATGGAAAACACCAAACACTTGTAGCAGTATTGAAATAGCCAAAATTTAAAAATGAGCAACAAACCTGTTTATTACGCCCTAAAATAGCTCTGGGGATTGGCCATCCTTCCTGCTGCACATGTTCATTGCTGCAAGGTCAAAGGAAGGTGTTAACTATACTGTTGAACACCAAATTGACATTGGATCAGTGTGTCATATTGATGCATGATCTGCCTGCTCTGCATACTTCTGATGGATGTTCGCTACACGTGCTAATGCCATGATAATGACTTCTGTTGAGATCTGCTCCACAAGTGTGTGCATGTGGCACTTGCATCATTTTAGAGCTTTAAGTGCAATTGTAGGTTAAAGGGATCAGTGTATCAGAAACAAGTAGAGAGCAAATTATTTTACATTTAGTATTGTTCAATGAAATGAGCAAAATTAATAGCTTTGTAGTGAAGAAGTTGGCACAACCAATCAATGTTGGACTTCTGTGTTTGAAAGAGATGCCGAGATATGGGAAGTACTCAACATATTCCCGAGTGTCTCCTTCAACATATATGGGAATTGGAATATTTGACTGAACACATGTGGGTTGATTTGTGAGGTTTGGCAACATACAAGGAGAGACTAAGCTTTTTGTCTGTAGAATTGAAGAGATCGAGAGTGGCTTGCAAATGTGATGCGGAGTGGGAAATTACTTTGAAGTCACGTGTATCTATGGTGATCAGCACTGCTGCCTCACGGCTACAGGGTCCTGGGTGCAATTCCGGCCACGTATGACTGCCTGTGTGGAGTTTGCACATTCTCCCCCTGCCTGCGTGGGTTTCCTCCGGGTGCTCCAGTTTCCTCCCACAGTCCAAAGATGTGCAGGTTAGGTGGATTGGCCGTGCTAAATTGCTCCTTGGTGTCCAAACGGTGAGATGGAGTTACTGGGTTACGGGTATAAGGTGGAGGTGTGGGCTAAGTAGGGTGCTCTTTCCAAAGGCTGCGGCCTCCTTCTACACTGTAAATTCCATGATTCTAGGCATGGTGGCAACTCAGGTTAAAGACTTTTCCATCTAAACCGACACGAGGGCATTGGATCTTTGATGAGGTGAATAGCCACCATCAGGTAGATTGTAAATAGAATGGGGGTTATCACACCGTCTTGCTGGACACTTGTCTGGATTTTGAAATCATCACTTTCAGATTTCTCACACAAGACAGTTGCTTCATGACGAAATGGCTGCAGTTGCAGGATTGTGCATAAGTTTCTGGAGCACAATCTGCAGAGCCTCATGATTTACTTAGTCAAAAGCCTTGCTTAGGAGAACAAACACAATGAAGAGTTCCTGGTGTTGTTTCCACAACATGATTTATTTCCCTTCTTGAAGGTAGTTATATCTGTCACGTTCCTGAAGTTGGTGGGGAATATTCCTTCCAAATCCATAGGAAGAGTTCATGGTGCCTTGACTGAACAAAAGCTCTTCCTTTGAAGATCTCAGCTGGAATGCCATTGCTACAGGCTTTGTTATCTTTCATCAGTTAGATTGACTGCTCTCCCATTGTTGGTAGTTCACCCATGGATTCTAACACAGGATACTGAGGGATAGCCTGGAGTGCACCGGCTGCTACAGTGGCTTTATGGTTGAGGAGTTGACGAAAATGTTCTTTCCAGCAATTATGGATGGGTGTTGTTATACTTAAGAGAAACACCATCCTGTCAGAGAAGGAAATTCTGTCTGTTTGACCGTGGTTTATAGATGGACCAAGTAGCTTCATATGGCCAGCATATAGTTGAATCTCTCAGGTTTTCTAGTCCCACCATCATATGCCCTTTGTCTTTGGCTGTCAGTCTTGAGCTGTTGGAATGCTGCCTTCTTGACCTTCAATCTCTGGTTGTTCTGCTAGGCAATGGAGCCTGCTCATATTTGTTCTAGGAGGTCACATATTTTCAGCAGCATTTTTGTCAAATCATTCCTGCTGATAACGATGCTGGAATCTAATGGTCTAGACGCAGAAGTCTTGTCCAGCTGACTTAATGATCCTACTGTTTTGGAATTGGATGTGTGAAGATCTTCTGGATTGACTGTGAGCTGTACTTGGAATTTCTTTTTGATTGCTTTAGGGATGACACTTTGACCTTTTCTTGCTTGGTCCTTTGGGCCTTGCAATGTCTTGTTGCTAGGTGTAAGTGCTTCACCAATGAACTACGCCAGCGCAGCCTTCAAACTACAGCAGCAAATATTCGGCATCAAAGACCTCCACAAGTCAGTCAACATTCTGGTGTGCAGAGCAGTGTCATCACCACATTCATGTGCTTCAGTATTAGCAACACCTAAGAACGTGAATGAAATTCCATCAGCAATGCCTCCACCACATCCTCTTGATTCAATGGGAGGACATCAGACAAATGAAAGTGTCCATCTTGGAGCCAGTTCCACATGCAGAGTTCCTGCCAAATTAACTTTGGTGAACTGGACTGTGTCCAGATGGTTGAAATGTTTCCACCATACCAAGTCCATTTTTTCTCCATTCTCAAATGATCAGCATTCCAGGGGCAGGCAAGAAAACAGTGCAGTTACTGTGAAAAGCCTCGAGTCGCCACATCTCATTCCAGCGCCTGTTTGGGTACAGAGGGAGAATTCAAAATGTCCGATTCACCGAACAGCACGTCTTTCGGGAGTTGTGGAAGGAAACATGAGCACCCGGAGGAAACCCACGCAGACACTCAGAAGATGCAGACTCCGCACAGACAGTGACCCAAACTAGGAATCTAACCTGGGACCCTGGAACTGTGAAGCAACAGTGCTGACCACTATGCTACCGTAATTGAGGGACAACTGACGATGAGTGAAGAAGTCTCTTGAACGAATAATCATAAAAGGGTAGAATGTTATGCTGAATTTGAGAGAAATAGTCCAGTCTGAAACCTGGGCTTTGAATCTGAAAAATGCAAACCATGTAGGTATGAGGGCTGAGTTGGATAACATAGATTGGGAAGCTAGATTAAAAGATGTGGTAAATAAGCACTTAAATAATTAATTCATAGAATGCATGATCCCTTCAGGAATAAAAAATCTCAAATGAAAAGTAGTCCAATTGTGGCCAACAAGATGTTAAAGATAGTATTAGATTAAAGGAACAGATTTATAATGCTGCCAAAAGTCTAGTGAGTTTTGGGGACAATTTTAGAATTCTGACCGAGGACTTCGGCATTGACTTAAAAAAAGAGAAAATGGAATGAGATTAAACTAGCAAGTGACTTACATAGAAAATAGAAGCAGGAGGAGGCCACTCGGCCCTTCGAGCTTGCTCTCCCATTCATTATGATCATGGCTGAACATCAAGTTCAATAGCCTGATACCGCCTCTTCCCCCCCCCCCCCCAAAAAATCTCTTGATCCCTTTAGCTCTAAGAGCTATATCCAATTCCTTCTTGAAATTACACAATGAAAATAAATAATGCCGGGGAAATTTAAAAAAATAAATAATTTTATTCTCCATTTTTCTCCCGAATTTACACCCTACAACAATCAATAACCAACAACAAATATCTCAAATCCCATAACAGTAGCAACGATCCCATCCTCCCACCATGCCCAGACATCAGCCCGCATGTTCCACAGTTCCTCGTTAGTATAGTGGTTAGTATCCCCGCCTGTCACGCGGGAGACCGGAGTTCAATTCCCCGACGGGGAGTTTGTACCTCTCCGGGAAGAAGACGGCAATCCTACTGGAGCTGGTTTAGCACAGGGGCTAAACTCGCTCACTCGGCTAAATCGCTGGCTTTTAAAGCGGGCCAGTAGCACGGTTCGATTCCCGTACCAGCCTCCCCGGACAGGCGCTGGAATGTGTCGACTAGGGGCTTTTCACAGTAACTTAATTGAAGCCTACTCGTGACAATAAACAATTATCATTTCATTTTCATTTCATTTCATTTTTTACATGTTAACATAAACAAATGACAAAGAAAAAAAGGAATCGGGGTTTACCAATAGCTACCTTTAACATACATAGCCCCCCTTCCCCCCCCAACTAATGTTCGATGTTATCCAATTCTTGAAAGTGCATAATAAATAGTGCCCATGACTTGTAGAACCTCTCCGAGCTTCCCCTCAGTTTGAACTTAACCTTCTCAAGGGTCGAGTATTCCAACAGGGGGCAGCACGGCGGCACAGTGGTTAGCATTGCTGCCTACGGCGCTGAGGACCTGGGTTCGAATCCCGGCCCTGGGTCACTGTCCGTGTGGAGTTTGCACATTCTCCCCGTGTTTGCGTGGGTTTCACCCCCACAACCCAAAGATGTGCAGGGTAGACGGATTGGCCACGCTAAATTGCCCCTTAATTGGAAAAAAATAATAATAATAATTGGGTACTCTAAATTTAAAAAAAAAAGTATTCCAACAGGTCCCCTCGCCATGCCAGGGCACAGGGTGGCGAGGCCGCTCTCCATCCCAGCAGGATCCGCCTTTGGGCGATCAATGAGGCAAAGGCTATGATATCTGCCTCCGCACCCGTTTCCAATCCTGGCTGGTCCGACACCCCGAATATGGCCTCCCGGGGACCCGGGTCCAGCTTCACGTGCACCACCTTGGAAATTATCCTAAACACCTCCTTCCAGTACTTCCCAAGCTTTGGACAGGACCAAAACATATGAACGTGATTAGCGGGCCCACCCCCCCACAATGCTCACACACATCTTCTACCCCTTCAAAGAATCGGCTCATCCTCGGCCTCGTGAGGTGTGCCCTGTACACCACCTTCAGCTGTATCAGCTCCAACCTCGCACACGAGGTGGAGGCATTTGCTCTCCGGAGCACCTCACACCAGACCCCCTCCTCTATAACCTCTCCCAACTCTTCCTCCCACTTTGCTTTGATCCCCTCCAGTGGTGCCTTATTCTTTTCCAACATAGCTCCATATACCGCTGACACTGTCCCCTTCTCCAGTCCCCTTGCCGCCAGCACCTCCTCCAACAACGTGGAGGCCGGTTCCTCCGGGAAGCTCTGTATCTCCTTCCTGGCAAAGTCCCGAACCTGCATATACCTAAACATAATGCCGGGGAAATTAATGGAACTAAAAGATGATAAATTTCCTGGATGCTATTGCCTGTCTCGTAGGGTTTTAAGAGGTGACTGTAGAGATGGTGGATTCATTCATTTTTATCTCCCAGAATGGCCCCTGTGGATTGGAAGGTAGCAGATTTTTAAAATGAGTGACCAATTATTTATTTTCCAATTAAGGGGCAATTTAGCCTGGCCAATCCACCTAAACTGCACATCTTTGGGTTGTGGGGGTGAAACCCAAGCAGACATGGGGAGAATGTGCAAACTCCACACGAACAGTGAACCAGGGCCTGGATTTGAACCCGGGTCCTCAGTGCCGTAGTCCCAGTGCTAATCACTATGCCATGTAACGCCCTGAAGGTAGCAAACTTAACCCTGCTGTTCAAGAAAGGAGGCGGGAGAGAAAACTGAATTGTAGGCCAGTTAATCTGACATCAGCCATTGAGAAATTTGCTTTGAAAATATAGTCAGAGACGTTGTCAGGCACAAGGAAAATCATAATGTAGAATAGAATCAACATAAATGTGTGAATGGGTAGGCCGGCACGTGGCACTGCTGAGGACCTGGGATCGAATCCCGGCCCTGGGTCACTGTCCGTGTGGAGTTTGCATGTTCTCCCCATGTCTGCGTGGGTTTCACTTTCACAACCCAAAAAGATGTGCGGTCAGGTGGCTTGGCCATGCTAAATTGCCCGTTAATTGGGGGAAAAAAAGAATTGGGTCCTCTAAATTTAAAATAAATCATTTTGTGTGTGTGTGTGTGTGTGTGTGTGTGAGAATGAAGGTTGAAACTAGATTTTCAAACACTTGTCCATCACTACACTTTACTTACACTCAACTGACCTCTGACCAATGCAACCACTGCACCTTTTTGTATTTAAGAGGCTTTGTGGCACTATATCAATGTGTTTTGGAAGACCCTGTAAACGACATCAACACCATTCGCCTCCTCAATCCTCTCTGTTACCTCACCAAAAAAATCAGTCAAATGAGTTAAAGACAATTTTACCAAATCTGTGCTGGTTTACCTTAATGAATTCGCACTTGTCCAAAAAATTATTAGTTTTTCCCTGAATTGTAGTTTCTAAAATATTTCCCACCACAGAGGTTAAAACTGACTGGCCATAATCACTGGACTTATCCTTGTACCGTGTTGAAGAAGGTTGTGACATCTACAATTCTCCAGTCCTCTGGCAGCATCACTGCATCCAAAGAGGATTATGGCCAGTGCACCCACAATTGCCACTCTTTGTTTCTCCGTATTCTCGGAAGTATCTGATCAGGTCCTGGTGACTTTATCAAGTTCAGCTAACCTAGGCGGCACGGTGGCACAGTGGGTTAGCCCTGCTGTCTCACGGCACCGAGGTCCCAGGTTCAATCCCGGCTCTGGGTCACTGTCCATGTGGAGTTTGTACATTCTCCCTGTGTTTGCGTGGGTTTTGCCCCCACAACCCAAAGATGTGCAGGGTAGGTGGATTGGCCATGCTAAATTGCCCCTTAATTGGAGAAAAATGAATTGGGAACTCTAAATTTATATTTAGAAAAAGTTCAGCCAACCTTTCAAATGCCTCCTTTTATCAATTTTTGAACTACCTTCCATTTCAGTATGGCGGCATTTTCTTTCTTGGCAAAGACAGAGACGAAGTATTCACTCAGTATCTCAGCCATGTCTCCACCTCCATGTGCTAGTCCACTTGATGGCCCCTAATTAGCCCCACTTCCTCCGTTTACCACTGTCTTATTATTTAAATGTCTAAGGGAGACTTTTCAGTCTTTCTGATCCTCTCTTTGCTTTTCTTATTTATTTTTTCACTTCCAGTTTGAACTTTCTATATTCAGTCTGATTCTCACTTGTACTATCAACCTGACATCTGTTGTCTATTCCCTTGCCTGTTACACCTTACTCTATTTTGCTTGTCACTCTGGGAGCTGTGGGTTTGTTCCAATATTGTGACAATATTCCTTGGAGTTTAGAAGGGTGAGCTGTGATCTCATTGAAACACAAAAATTCATAAGGTGCTTGACTGGGTAAATGCTGGGAGGAAGTTTACCCTGGTTGAGGAATCTCGAACACTAGATCCCAGCCTCAGAATAAGGGTTAGCTATTTAGGACTAAGATGAGAAATTTCTTCACTCAAGGGGGTTGTAAATCTTTGGCATTCTCTACCCTGGAGGACAGTGGGTACTCAGTTGTGGAATATATTTAAGGCAATGAGTGGTTTTTATGCACTAAGGGAATTGAGGGGTAATGGACATTATGCGAGAAGGTGGAGTTGCGGTCAAAATATTATTGGATTGTTGGTTGCATGACCTATTCCTGCTTCTATTTTATGTTCCAAAGTAAAGGAAAGTAGATGCTAATAAGCCGAATTCGTCGCCCAATGTCGTTTAAAGAAAGACCATCAACCTTTTATCTATCATTTAAAGTAGAGACCGTGTTTTCTTCATATTATCTCTGCCCTGCCACCCACATCTATCCGCCTTCTGATGGGGCTGAATTTATACTGGATTCTGTTCATTGGGACTGTAATATCCCGCACAGGGCCTACGGGGTGGAAATGCTTTTTTATTTTTACTCCATTTGGACTCCCCATGTCCTTGTTAAAGGGACTATGCAGCCTCTGCTGTCAAGGGGACTGTACGGTGGTGTGAGCTTGGAAGCAGTAGAGGGGGATGTTGTCAAGCTGGCAGACTATTGGTGGCATTGTAGATGAGCCATACATTGTCCTTGCCCAACATCTACATTCCCATCAGAGGCTCACTCTAGCGAGCAGGCACGGGAAGCCTGGTTGATTCTTGTTTATGCCTTCCCCCCCCAGATCGCGATTCTCTCTTGAGAGAGAAATAATTGAATTTATACAGTGCCTTTCACATCCTTGGAAAGAAAGCAGTGCACTTCACGACTAATTAATTAGTTGAAATGTAGTCTCTTTTTTTTTAAAGAAAAAGGAAATTTTGAGGCTTGTTGCAGAATCCTTCCAGCTACTCAGATGATGTTGGCTGAAACCGCTCTCTGTTCAATATGGCGTTGTACTGCAGTGGACAGAGAGCTTACCTATAGTCATGGATGGGGACACTCCCCACTTTTGCAGAGACTTCTGGCAACTTTTATCAATGGGGTTGTGAATGGTTATTCAGCCCAAAAACAACTTTCATTTATATTGCGCCTTTAACATAATAAAACCTCCCAGGGCAGGTGACAAAGAATGTTATCAAATATATTGACTGACGGGCAGCACGGTGGCTCAGTGGTTAGCAGTGCAGTTTCACAGCACCGAGGTCCCAGGTTGAATCCCGGCTCTGGGTCACTGTCCGTGTGGAGTTTGCACATTCTCTCCGTGTTTGCACGGGTTTCTCCCCCACAACCCAAAGATGTGCAGGATAGGTGGATTGGCCACGCTAAATTGCCCCTTAATTGGAAAAAATGAATTTGGTACTCTAAATTTATATTTTTAAAAAATGTATTTACTGACCCACATTAATAGATATTGGGACAAGGGATCAAGTCCAGATTTAAGGATCTAGACAGGATTAGGGAGGGAACTCCAGACATTAGGGCACTGACAGCTGAGGGCATGGCTGCCCATGGGGAGGCTAAAGAAAATTGGAGATACACAGGAGGCCAGAATTTACAAATGCACAGGCCATGACCTGTCGTTGGGCTCTAGGAGAGCTGCAGCAATAGGGTAGGTTGAGGTATTGTTGGATTGTGAGCCAATGTCGGTCAGCGAGGACAGGGGTAATAGCTGAAGATCAGCCTGAAGAAGCTGAACTGAGCTCCTGATGATGGAGGTCATACTGATCCTGAATGTCCACCATCTGTGTGCGCCTATGAAACCAACTCCCTGTGTCGTTGAACTCCGTAATGCCTCAAACCCACTTCCCAATCACCTCATCGATATTCCACATTAAAACCAAACAATCCTACTGGGAAACAACTGACTAATGTTCCAAAAATCAGTTGTTATTTGTAGGCTTTGATTTTTAAAAGGCATCATTGATGTCCTTGAAGAGGTGATTTGCACTTACTCCTGCATCGTTAGTTTTGTTAGTTTCATTATTAACGCCAGTGCTGAATTGCTTAGTTATGTGCTTTTAATTAAAGTTACTGGAAGGAGGGTGACATGATCTGGTGGTAATGACCTCTCAGGGTTGTACACAATTACCAGGCACTAACCGCAATGGTTTTGCAGCTAATCAAAAACAAGAGACTGCTTCCTCCCAACGGATCAGTTACATGCTACAGAATTAATGGTATCCCTCAGCTCCCCGAAGCTAGCTGTGTTATTGGGTTACTGGAGCTGAGTGTGAAGGACACAGATCAGCGTTTGTGTATTAGCAGAGGGATGCTAGCCTCAGCAACACGGTGTTTTAAAAAATATATACACACACACCCTATGTATGTGGTATACATAAACCAAATATATCTACAATGTTTCCCATTACCTCTCCAAGCGTCTGTGGCCTTCAGTTTTGCAATCTTGGGCCTCCCTGCCTTTGTATTTGGAGCCAGTACCATCAACCTATTGGTTCCCCTCCCTTCCCACACTCAATCCCATGCGCTACAGAATTGCCTCAATGTTCAGGTCCACTAAGTCTGGGGGGTGGGGGCACCGATCTTAAGGTTCTAGCTGCACTGTGAAAGAAACCCCCTGCATATTCAACAGGTGCCGTGCCAGAGCGTGGGGGGGAATTCTCAATTGTTCCTCCTGTCAGTCCAACGTGCTGATCCTGTGTTATGGAAGAATATGGGAACAGGAATGGGCCATTCAGCCCCTCGAGTCTACTCCACCCATCATGGCACATAATAACTCCCTATTATGCTTTGTATCCTTTGATACCCTGACCTAATAAACCACCCTTTTGGAGATAAGAGTTCCAGGTTTCCACTGGATCCTGATTTTACTGGTGAAAGACCGTGGTCCAATTCTGAAGTAGTGCCTCTCTGCTCCTGGAGTCCCCACCAGAGCAAATTTGTTTCTCCGATCTCTACCTCAGCGAATCCCTTCACACGATTAAGAATCTCAATGAGGACACAGTCGATGCTAGGGGAATGCAAGCCAAGTTTGTACAACCTATCTGAATAAATTAACCATTTAGTCTTCAGTATCAGTTGGGCGAATCAGCACGGTACTCTCAAGGACGATGCACCATTCCTGATTTTATGATGCCTGAGACTGAATGCAAGTCCTCAAGAGGTGGTCTCAACAAGGTTCTGAGCCACCTCCCTTTGTATTCGGGCTTTTGAAATGACTGAAGCTGCTTTATCACGCTCCCTGCCATCAGACCAAATTGACATGATTGGGGCAGCACGGGGGGGGGGGGGGGGGGGGGGGGGGGGGGGGGGGGAGATCCAAACTGGCTGTCCATGAGGCCAAATAGTGGTCTGCAGTGCGACTGAGGAAAGTTTTTAGAAATCAAGAGAGATGTACTATTTTAGCTGATTTTAGCCAAAGTTGCAATTTGGCTTCAGTAACGCTGGGCTGAAGAGAGGGAAATCAGTCCATTGGAGGGGAAGAGGGGGTGAACAAATGGCAGAGTTGGGGTAATTTATGTACATACGGTAATTATATTTTTCGTCCCTTTCTGGGCAAAGCCCTTCTTAACCAAAGAGACTCTGTTCCATGAAGCAAAATTAATTCGTCCTTAAAAACCTGAATGACGGCAGAGGCATTGTGGCATATGTGCAGCTGGGTTGTCTGTCACTTTTAGTACAATATAGAATTAAACCAGAGCTCCTGGAGTTGACAGTTGTGTTTGGCACTGATGCAACATTAAACGAAAATCGGTGAGATAAATGGGTGGGATGGGATTCTCCAGTTTTATAATCCCACACAGCGATAGCAGAAAATTAGAATGTCCAATTTATATGGATCACACAATTATAATCATTGAGGATTGTTCAACTTTCTGAAAACTGGTATTGCAATATTCCCATCTTGCTATTTGAGATCACGAAGATTTGTTTATATTGTCTCAGGAATGCGAAAGAGTTCATGTCTCACCGTGGTTCTGCCCTCTTTTGAACGTGGCCTTTCAGGTTGATGCACATTGAGTGATGCCCTTTCACCTCTGAACCTGGTTTGGAATCCAGGCCAGATCGATAGGATCCCAAGATCAACGTGTGGAATTGGATGCCAAGTTTGAGGAGGGAGTGTTTGTGACGGAGGTTGTCTGTGGGTGGGGGTTGTGTGATGGTGGGATGGGGACTTTCTTAGTTTTGTCTATCAAGCAAAAGCCCAGTTGCTCTCCCTCTTTCATATGAAACTATTAAAAGATCTAAATGTTTCCGTGTCCACTTCCCTAACCAGAAGTTAATTTTCCACGTTGATCATTTTGTGAACAAATTTCTGTTGCAGGTCCCACATTTTCATCAGTTTGAACTTGTACTCTCGCTTTGGATCAACAGGCAGTTAGATGCTCCGCTGTGCATGACTTAGAGTTTTGTATTTAAATAGATGAGCTAAAGTATGCCAAATGGCTACCATCATTCTTATCCCTGTCTATCTTGAGCCCTCTATCAGGTGAGGCTAGGTTCAAACGCAGGTCAGAGGTGAAAGAGCAGGAGACTAACCACCCTAAATATTCTGAGTATCTTGCCTTGGAGCAACGCTCTGGATCAGCCTTTTCTGTACTGTTTAATACAATCTTTGCCATTGTAAAGATGCCAGTTTGGGGAATTGTTGGCAGAGTTTCTGTCAAAGAGGACAACCCATGCCATATACAATCCGAGTGAGTTAATGGTGACAGTAGATTAATTCAAACACCAGCACTCTGACTCCCTTCACCTCGATTCGAATGTTCTTTGGAGTAATTTTGAAGACTGGCCATTTTTGCTTTGAGAAATTGATTTACATCACCTCTCTGTTTAAAAATGTTTTGTGTAAGTCATCTGGTACAGTCATTCGTATAAAATGTCTTCAGCAATGGGATCACGTGGCAGCTCTCCATTTTAAGCAGGGTCACTTGACAGCCAATGAACAAGCTGTTGTTATTTGATTGGGGACCTTCAGGAGTGAGCACCTGACAGAAGAGAACACTTTATTTCACCCACAGCTGCTGCTGCTGCTGACGGGGGCTGCGCTCCTCTGGACCACACCCCCTCATCGATATCAATCAGTACAAATCCCCTGATGCGCGTAGAGCCTTGGGCAATCCATTCCTCCCATATTCACCATCCATCTGGAAGGGGATGATGTGAACAGCAAACAGATAGTTCAATAAGATTAGGATAAGATATAATGAAATGGGTCACCCAGGGCTTTGTGGTGTGTGTGGGGGGGGGGGGGGGGGGGGGGGGGGGGGGTTGGCAGTGGTTTGTTTGCGTGTGGGGTGGTGTGTGTGTGTGTGTGTGTGGGGGGTGTGTGTGTGGAGGGTGGGGGTGGGGGGGTTGTGTGTGCGTGGGGGGGTGTGTGTGTGTGTGTGTGTGTGTGTGTGTGTGTGTGTGTGTGTGTGTGTGTGTGTGTGTGTGTGTGTGGGGGGGTGGTGTGTGTGTGCGTGGGGGGGATGGTGGGTGTGCGTGGGGGGGATGGTGGGTGTGCGTGGGGGGGGTGTGCGCGTGGGGGGTGGTGTGCGCGTGGGGGAGGTGGTGTGTGTGGGTGGTGGGGGGGGGGGGGGGGGGGTGGGGTGGGGGGGTGGTGTGGGGGGGTGTGTGTGTGTTTGTGGGGGGGGGGTGTGTG
>NC_052146.1:65250668-65337831 GCF_902713615.1 Scyliorhinus canicula
AAAGGAATGGCCACGCGCAAAATTTAAATTTACAAAGCATTGCAGTCAGAAATCCTATTTTTTTAATTTTGAAAACCTATTTTTTTACCCCTTAACTTTGAGGAAATCAAGGGCTGAATTTTACCAGGCGCTGTGGTCCCCATGTAAAAATCGAGGGGGGAGCCTACTCATGGTACGGACAGCTGCCCGCATCATTTTGAGGCTGACACTTCTGCCCCTTTCGCCGGAGGAAGCCGTGCCCTGTGGCACTCGGATGGCCAGCAGCCCTGTAGCCGTAGCAGCGCCAGCCAGGAGCAATGGCCACTGCTAGGCAATCCACAGTGCTGAGGAGCCTGGACTGATGGTTAAGTATGGATTTGGAGGCCTGGGTGAAGGGTGAGTGTGGGACAGAGAGGGGTTCAAGAGATCAATGACGGGCAGAGGGTTAAGGGGCGTTAACTTTACGGGGAAGGGGTGGGGGTGCTTTCGATGGACCCAGCGAACCAACAAAGGAGGTACACCCCGCTGCCCAACACTACTCTGCACAGCTAAAGCTGCTGGGCCTTCCGCATAGCCTGGACCTCCTCCCCACCCCACCCCACCCCACCCCACCCCACCCCACCCACCCCACCCCACCCCACCCCACCCCACCCCTACTGTGGGTAAAATACTGGCAGTGGCACGATGAGGTCTCCCAAGTGGTCATTACTTAAGTGTCTCAATGGACCCAAGGACGGGCCAGACATTTTCCCCATTCACTGTAACATTTCAGACCAGTCGGAGGTAGATAGGTGGTAAGAAAGCAGCCTGCTAACTATATATATGTTCACCCCCACCCCCACCCCCACCCCCACCCCCAAAATTGGTGCAGGAGCGCACAATCCAGCCCCGATTTGTCTTCCACATTCTCTTTTCACCAACCAGTACTTCCCAGAGCTCCTGTTTTTATTCCTTCATGCAGCAAGAGCTGACCTTAGTGGTGGAATTCATGATTCAAGAATCCCCCACCTATCCTGATGGTCCCGGTTTATGCTGCAGTCAAGTTCAATGGCCCTACCTTACATGCTGGAAATGTTCTTCATATACAAGTTAAAATGGTGAAAAATGCTGGCCACCGTAAGCAGCCATCTTCAAACAGAAGTGAAAGGGAGAAGGTATGTCTGAGGGGTAGGTTGAGAGATATGAAAGGGCAGGGTCCACCACCCTATTCTTCAACTCTTCTCTCCCACCCCCCAACCTCCCCATCCTTCTCTTTCCCAGGTGCCAGTAAAAATACCCATGTAAATTCTGGCCATGGTTCTCGTCTTATGTCAGTGCCAGGGTACTGTGCGTTCCAACAGGACAGGAAGTGAAGATCGCTCAACCATTGCTGCCTAATTACCAACCAGCTGAGTTTAATGAGTCACACCTAAGAGCCTCCGTATCCTGTTATGGTGTCCTGGGGCAGAGAAATCCTACGTCGAGTAACGCCATCCGTAGTATGGGAGAGCCATTCCAAGAAAGCAACTGAAGGAGGCAGAGGGACCATGCATGGCTGCATTATTTGTGGAGAGACTGTAGGTGATGTGTTTTCACTCCAGTGTTGCAGTAAAATAGATCTTGCATTTATATAACGCCTCACGCAATCTTGGGATATACCAAAGCACTTAGTAGCCAGTGAAGTATTTTTTTTAACCTTTTAAAAAAATTTATAATACACAATTCGTTTTTTTCTAATTAAGGGGCAATCTAATGTGGCCAATCCACCTACCCTGCACATCTTTTAGGTTGTGGGGGTGAGACCCATGCAAACACGGGAAGAATGTGCAAACTCCACACGGACAGTGACCCAGAGCCGGGATCGAACCTGGGACCACTGCGTCACCGTGCTGCCGACGCCAGTGAAGTATTTTTGACCTATGATGATTGTTATAATGTAGGAAATGTGGCAGGTAGACCCCACACAATAAAACAACCAACCAATCTCTCTCAGTCATGTTGTTTGAGGGATGAATATTGTCCAGGACACTGGTCAAAACTCTTGCACCCTTTATTTGAAATAATGCAGTAGCATCTTTTTACATTTCCTGGCGCAACACACAGGGCCTCAGTTTAACATTTCCGCCGGATAGATGGCATCTCTGGCACTGCCGTAATCCACCCAAGTTCTGCAGCAAGGGTATCAGCCTGGATTTGGCACTCAAATCCCTGGCAATGGTGATGGTATATATCCAAATGGGAGCACTGATTACGGCCTTAACTCATTGATTGAATTCGGAAGGCTGTAAAGTGCCTGATCAAAATTAGGTGTTGGGGGTCTGGAGACTCCGAACGAAAATGAACGAACATCAGAGTTAAAGCTGGGCCCGGTATGACTCAACAAGGTTGTTGTGCTGTTGGCAGTTGCTGGCAGAGGCTACATCGGCACAGCTGAGATGAGATCATTGACTTGCACACTTTGCTAGTTGTAGTGAAGAGGCAGCAGGTCCCAATGGTGAATTGCTTCAAACTTTGTAGCATATACAGCTTTCCCAAATGGTTAGAGTAGTGTGACAAGAAAATAATTACAGCACAAACTATGGAACATTACATGTGACTACCATTGAGGGCAATGTGTTTTGCCTGTTCTGTAATGATTTCACATGAAGGTTCTATGTGGTTTATTAGCAATTCTGTTTATCAGCTGGAATCTAACTGGAGCTCAGGAGATGTGTTTTCACTCCAGTGTTGCAGTAAAAGATAGAACTTGCATTTATATAACGCCTCACACTATCTTGGGACATACCAAAGCACTTGGTAGCCAGTGAAGTATTTTTGACCTATGATGATTGCTATAATGTAGGATAACTTCATTGCAGTGTTTAATGTAAGCCTACTTGTGACAATAATAAAGATTATTATTATTAAATGTGGCAGGCTTTGTTAAGAGCCTTCTGGGATTGACTACTGGTGATGTAATTAATGGATGGAGGTGCCTCAACTGGGTGGAGGATATGTAGGGCACACAGTGTTTCTCCTGTGCACTCTCATCGCAATGAAGTTGAAATACATCAATTTTTTATCGAGATTGTAAATGGCTCATCCTTAGTCACTCGATTCCTGTCTGAATAAAGCTTTGAAGTCAATGGGAAGTGATGGTTCACCTCAGTAACTGAAATAACTTAATGTGGTTCTTGCCACAGCTCAGCTTTGCTAGTGTAGAACTGGCCTAAACAGTATAGCAACATCCGGGTTTGATCTCAGTCTGGGTGGTGACAAGGGCACGAACAGTGAGCTCGACATTCCTGGTTTAGGAGTAGCTACCAGGTCATCTCTGCCGAACAGCCTATGCCAAATGAAGCTGTTGAGTGGGGGAAGGATTCCCCTTCAGTTGCTACTTCAGTCACTCAATCCATCCTGCCCTACGGAGGGCTTTCTCCCTGTGATAGCCATCATTACTTCCACCCTCTTTTGTGCAGTCCTTAATCCTGCCAAGGAGGACCCGGTAAATTAATTGGTCAAGGTCGGTGGCTGGCAGCTGTGGGCACACAACCCCCTCACTGGCCTCCCTCCATGGAAACACAACTGGACCCCCCCCCCCCCGCGGGCATGAACCCCTCACCCCGCGGGCATGAACCCCTCACCCTGGGCGTGGAACCGCCTCACTGGCCTCCCCTGAACCCCCCCCCCCCCCCCACCCTGGGCGTGGAACCACCTCACCCTGGGCGTGGAACCACCTCACTTGCCTCCCCTGAACCCCCCACCCTGGGCGTGGAACCACCTCACTTGCCTCCCCTGAACCCCCCACCCTGGGCGTGGAACCACCTCACTTGCCTCCCCTGAACCCCCCACCCTGGGCGTGGAACCACCTCACTTGCCTCCCCTTGTGGGCACGGAACCCCCTCATTGGCCTTGGAAGAAAACTTTGCCTTCCAATTTTCCAACCTGAGCTTTATTGCAGAATTCCGAAACTGATTTAGCAGCAGCGGCTTGGTCCAATTCCATCTCTTTTGAGTCTTAAAAGTGACAGGATTATGTTTCAAGGCCACAGCAGTAGTGTTAGTTATGTGAGGCTGTTGTTTGCTGGCAACTCCATGGCGACACCAGTGATAGCTGATGCCAAAGGGGTCTCATCTGGAGCATCAGCTGAGAAAACGTTGAATGTTTTTGAGACTTTGTTTTGAGAGAGATTTCCTTCGTATTGAGGAAGGCAATTGGGGCTCTTTGTGTGTCACCCATTTTGGAACTGCCTTTGAATGTAGGCTGTTAGTAGGAATGCTCCTAAACCCTTGTCATAGCAACCAAAAATAGCACAAGAGAATAATTCTAGTATTGAGTGCTGGAGTTCTGATGTTTGAAAAGCTTTTAACACCAGTGTGGATTGACACTTTGTTCCCGAGTTGGGGCCTTTCTTCATTATTTCAAAACATGGATTCCCCAGTGCATGAATGCCTCAGCGTGTTTGTACTCTGTGTTGGTCCTGGTCCCTTGATGGCCTTTCTCCCTGCCTTGGCTGTGCTGCTGGAGGTGGCAGTCGATGTGGTTATTCGGGCATTTGCAGCCGGGCCCATTCTCATAATCCACGCACTTCAACGTACAGTGAAGAGATGCTCTGCTGACCAGTGAAGGTGGGAATCCAGCTCCTTAAGAGCTTGAGGAATTCTTAGACCCATTGTGACACCTCCATTGCCATTGAGCTTCGAACAGGCCCAGAATTGAAACTGGGAGACCATGCCTTCAGCTGCCTAAGCCTTAAGTTTAGAAAATCATCTCTCAAACGCTCTACCTTTCTATTTTTTTTTCAGATAAAGCTTAAAACCTATCTCTTACCTGTCATGACGGCGACACGGTGGCACCGGGGTTAGCACTGCTGCTTCATAGCGCCAGGGACTCGGGTTCAATTCCGATCTTGGGTGACAATGTGGAGTTTGCCTTTTCTCCCCGTAAAAGTGTGGGGTTTCCTCAGAGTGCTCTGGTTTCCTCCTACAGGCCAAAGATGTGCAGGTTAAGTTACGGTGTTGCGGAGAAATGGGTCTAGGTAGAGGGCCCTCTTTTGGAGGGTCGGTGCAGACTTGATGGACCGAATGGTCTCCTGCACTGTAAGGATTCTATGATGACATCACATTCTTTGGCTCAGTGTCAGTTTTATGGCCAATTTCACTTCTGTGATGCTCTTTTGGGATGGTTTGCTACATTAATGGCACTAAGTAAATGCAGGTTGACGTTCATGGTCTTTGGTGAGGAACTAGACTCTAGTTCAGTTGTTCACAATTTGAATCCCAGCCTCCATTGAATTCCAGGGGTTGCTTTTCCCTCGTTTGGTTGGAGGTCAACAAGGTGAATATGGGGTTGTGGGCTTTACTGTCAAGGGTGCAGAAAATTATATTGGCTGATGAACTTATTCGAGGCCCTTGGCGAAGCTGATACGGCCTCATTATTCCTCATTGCTCGGTGTTGTTGGGCCTATTTAAAGAACTCCTGCTGTCTTTGTGGTGATCGATGTCACTGCAACTGTGGCTTGTACAAACTTCCTATTGCCTTGTACAGAACCCGACTAACACAATATCACCTGGAGACGGATAATAGAGAAAGGGAGAGAGCCAAGAAGGGAATGAAAGAGAATATTAACAGGCTTTTCAATCCTTCCTCTCTGCAGGGTTGTGAGATTTTTAACTGGGGGCTTGTGAGGGTGCAGGGAGGAGAGATATTCTGATTGGACTCTGCAACCCCTGGACTAGGGAAGGGAAATAGTCGGCCATATTTATTTGCTTGTCCAGTGACTCTGAATGAAAAGTGTGGAAGAGTTAGGTAGGATAGGATCCGACTTGGCAGTGCAAACTCATAACACAATTAATGGCTTGTTGTGAGAGCTAGTGGAAGTTAGCTGAAACCATGGAACAATAGCCCAACAAAGTCAGGACCTTGCGCAGAGAAGTTGAGGAGTAGAAAAGAAAACAGACCATTATGTTACTGGCGGAGCTAGTATGAATGAGCAGGCCCGATCTGGTTCATTGTCCTTGAAGGAGCCTCACTCGTTGCTATGGGGACTAGAGGCCAGGGGTCATGCTCTTTACTCCCTGTAAGGTTGATTGACTGATGCAGGGTTTAATAATGCAGCTGTAATTTTTTTTCCTTTATCATCGTCCTTTTGGCTGGAAAATTAAAGATGACATTTAAAAAGGGCATATTACACTACAGCGGCAATGAATGAAGGCTTGCGCGTATTGTGCCTTCGGATGGAGGTTAGGCCAGTGGAGTGAAAGAACAAAGCCGATGGGCCAAGTCCTATAATGTAGCTGCCTGTCTTCAGTTCCAGGGTTTCATATGTACATAAGATTATTGCTGCTGGTTGATTCTGTATTGCCTCTTTTATCTTGGAACAAAATTGGAATTTATTTTATTGTTGTTGCTGAATCACTTTCAGTGAATGAATTCTGAGGCCTTTAGATCAAACCCTAAACTTAACAGCCGTTTGGACCAGTTATTGTTGCCCTACTGCCACCCTGTGGGTAGGATTCTTGTCCCGCAGTTGTTATTGCTGGTGTGTACGGAGTGCTGGGAAGAGGGCAGAGGGGAAGCGGCTTTCATTGCCACTGGAGAGAAAGAGAGAGAAAGAGAACAAGAAGCTACTTCTGTACAGTGCTTTTTAGCTTGTGAAATTTGGTGCATCAGGAGGTGACTCATTTTTTTTGCCGTAATGCAAATGAACGTGTACGGGAAGCCTATGTTGAGCTTCTGACGAATGGAAAATTATTACCTAATGGGGTGACTTTTTTGTTGTAATTTTCCTGGCCAGCTTTGCCGTCCACTGAGGTTGTCCATCTTGTTGCTAGGGTGTGATTCCAAAGGAGTCCTCTGGTATATGATACCTTGCCCATGAGACTCCCAGTTGAACATTAAGTAACGTGAGTGCAGTAAGCGCCACATGTCAGCTGATCACTCCACTGTGGGCATGTGGGATTGTGAGCGGGTGCCAATGTCACATGTGCCCAGCAGGGGAGCTAATGATTAGATGCAGGTATCGCTCACAAATATTTGGCTAACAATCCGTTGTTTTCCCCCTCTCATCACTCCTTCATTCCACCCTGCTCCTCCACACCACCCTGCTCCTCCACACCACCCCTTTGCTTTGGGTGGTGAGTTTTCTGTCCACCCTTTGATTCTCAGCAGAGCCGACAAACTGTTTTAACGGTCGGTCCAAGCTTAGTTACAACCTTATTTCACGTTGCCCGCCCTCTGTCAACAAAAGGTAGAAGAGAAGGTGATTGACCTAAAGCTGAAGAAGGAACACCCAAAATACAAGAACGAGGAGTGACGGATGTTGGAGCAGGCAGGTTTCTTTTGAAAATCTATGTTGCTAGATCGCAGCTCGAAATTGTTCGCTGCTTGTGAGCCTCCTGGGCTCAGCTGTTCATTTAAAAAGAAATTTGCCAAGAGTATTCATTCCTTTGAATACTGTGAAGCAGGTTAACTCAGGGTCCCGAGTTAGCAAAATGGAACACCCATCAAACGGCAACCATTGCGCTGTTGCTAACTGGAACTTCTTTACATGCTTATCCCTGTTGAAGCTACAGCTCCACCATTCCCAGAGTATTGGAATACAAGTGCAGGTGATGGGTATGGTTCTCTCAGACTAGAGAGTTAAAGAGGAAGGTTCCCCTTTTGAGAAAAACTCTTTTGAGTTGGAGAGAGAGAGAGCCCAATTCTCAGGCGCCAGCATCCAAAGTCCAGCTCGGCTAACAAAACCCTGCTTTCTGTGCCTGACCTCTTGAGTAAAGTGGATGTGTGTGCTTTTGCACTGCAGTGTAAGCTCTGAAGAATAAATCAGTCCTTGGGGACTGGGGAGGACAAACAGCTATGTAAATGCTTTCTCAGAGGAACAATCTTAGCCTTTCACGTTGTAAATGATTGCAGAATTATTCATGCAGGAGGTATTTTCTGGCACATAGCTGTTCCAAAGTGAGATCTGAAAGATTGTGGATTGTAGTATGTCCAGTAATTGAGGGCAGAGCTGTAACGAAATTGAAGGTGTGTTAATCTGTTGGCATTTAATGAGTGCCAGGCGCAGGTTTTATTTAACCCATAGCCGGCTGGGCCATTTACAGAAAATCTCTCTTCCCCCCCCCCAACAATCCCCTCACTCCCCAAAACTTAGCCCCATTTGAATCCAGTTAACATGGCAGATGCTGGGAGTTGAGCATCCTTGTCTGTCTAGAATCATGAATGTCCGTGCACAGAAACCATTCTCTCAACCCACAAAGTCTCTGAATAATTCTGCTCTCCTGCTTGTTCTATCTTCCAATGTTCTCGATTAAGAAACAATGTTATTCTCTACAAAAGCAAGATCTTGTGGTGGTCAGGTTTGAAGAGGACGCGGCAGAGGCTGATTTTGTAGCTTACTCCTCTAGTGCCTAACTAGGCCAGTACTGTACTGTGCCTCTTGTTATCTTAATCACTCCCTCAGTCACCAGCCTTTGGTCTCACTGCATTTGTATGAGACGTATTTTCCCCCTTGCTGCCGATATATTACTTTCTTATCACTTTTCAGAGAGAGGGCCCTGCTGACCTTCTCTCTCTCTAATCCACTGCGCTCCCCCAGACTGCCGTGTGTGTGTGTGTGTGTGTCTCTCTCTCTCTCTCAGGTCTAGCTCCCTCTGCCTCTGCACCCCGCCTCCTCCCTCTGCACCCCGCCTCCTCCCTCTGCACCCCGCCTCTCCTCGCCCTGCACCCCGCCTCCTCCCTCTGCACCCCGCCTCTCCTCGCCCTGCACCCCGCCTCTCCTCGCCCTGCACCCCGCCTCTCCTCGCCCTGCACCCCGCCTCTCCTCGCCCTGCACCCCGCCTCTCCTCGCCCTGCACCCCGCCTCTCCTCGCCCTGCACCCCGCCTCTCCTCGCCCTGCACCCCGCCTCTCCTCGCCCTGCACCCCGCCTCTCCTCGCCCTGCACCCCGCCTCTCCTCGCCCTGCACCCCGCCTCTCCTCGCCCTGCACCCCGCCTCTCCTCGCCCTGCACCCCGCCTCTCCTCGCCCTGCACCCCGCCTCTCCTCGCCCTGCACCCCGCCTCTCCTCGCCCTGCACCCCGCCTCTCCTCGCCCTGCACCCCGCCTCTCCTCGCCCTGCACCCCGCCTCTCCTCGCCCTGCACCCCGCCTCTCCTCGCCCTGCACCCCGCCTCTCCTCGCCCTGCACCCCGCCTCTCCTCGCCCTGCACCCCGCCTCTCCTCGCCCTGCACCCCGCCTCTCCTCGCCCTGCACCCCGCCTCTCCTCGCCCTGCACCCCGCCTCTCCTCGCCCTGCACCCCGCCTCTCCTCGCCCTGCACCCCGCCTCTCCTCGCCCTGCACCCCGCCTCTCCTCGCCCTGCACCCCGCCTCTCCTCGCCCTCTACTCCCCAGTTTCCCCCTCCTGCGCACCTGCCGCCTCTCCTCCATCTCCTTCCTCGGCCACTTTGGTCTTTTCTTTGCTGGTTTCTTTCTCATTTGTTTTCCCTTCTGTTTGTTGATTCTCTGGTGGGCCTTGTATCTGGGGTAAATAGCCTCGTTCGGTGTTCTTTCTATTTTGTGCTGCTTGCCTTTTTCCCAAATGGAAATGGGAAAAGAAAATCTTTCGTTTTAGCCTTTCCAATTAAGGGGCAATTTAGCATGGCCAATCCACCTATCTTGCACATCTTTGGGTTGTGGGGAATGAGACCCATGTGGACACTGGGGAGAATGTGCAAACTCCACATGGATGGAATTGTTATCCTGGTGACCTGAAGAACTTTGGTTTAATGAAATCAAACTGGGTGAGATACAAATGCTGATGGTCACCCCTTTGTCTAATTCGCAGTGTATCTGTAGTGGCAGTGCCCAGGAATGTCTGCTGCACAGTACCTGTAGTGGCAGTGCCCAGGAATGTAGGCTCTCTTATTAGTTGCAGAACTCGAGTGTTTATAATGCTGCTGCTTTGTGTAGAAATCCGCCTATAATTGAAAAAGAGCTTAATGCTGCTACATGCTGACATTCTTTGTGGCTGACTCAGCCAGTGACACACGTGGTAAGGTGCAGCTTAGGCTGTAACATGACGTCTATTTGCACAGCTTAGGGCCTTAAAAAGCAGGGATTGACTCGGATTCCAAGTAAGAAGACGTTTGCAGAAGGAAAGTAAGGGAGGAAGTAAAAATGCCAAACAGCGTAATGTGGTATTAAACTCAAACCTCTTAAAGAGGCATGGTCCTAATCTAAAGCAATAATGAGAGCCACTGAAATAAAATCCTAGGTGGTGGACGGCGCCAGGCTCGCAAACCTTTGGCAGCCGCCATTTGTCACATTGGTGACGAGGTGATGTGCAGGAGTTGCCCAGGATGACGAAAGGTGCTTCAACCTCAGTGGAACTCTTGTCTAGTGTGGAATCTCTTGAAATCGCAGAGGCCAATAACAGTGGGCCGCACTCTGCCAACACTTGCACCAGAGAAAAGACCTCCTGCTGTGTTGTTTACAGGAATACAGCGTCATTTAGCATATTTGCATTTCCCTTCCTTTCCTACTTTAAAAAAAATGAAATTCAGCTCCGCCCGTTGAAAATGAAAAGCGGCGAAGCATTGTTTGGTGTTGATGTTGGGAGGTCATTGTCCCCCACTGCCTGCCCCACCCTCAGATTTATTATTTTGCTTTGACAGCGCGACACCTCTGGCCCAGTCTTAAGACTTAACAATAAGAACGTTCATTTGTAGGGCACCATTAACACATCAAAATATCCCGAGGCATTTTCAGGGTAGGTCGGAAATTAGGAAGCAGATAAAGAACCCAAAAAATCAACGCCTTCAAAGCACCTGTGAACCTGACTCATGAGAAATGTCGAAACACAAAGGTTCCTTATAGCTCTTTTCCCAACACCACCTCATTTTTTCTGTGCCATTCCTTTCTCCTCCCTCAAAGGCACTGGCTCCTTGCTGGAAAAATGCCCCTGGTTTCTCTCCTGAACCTTGCCACTGGTGAGATTCAACGCCGATGAGTGTCAGCAGGTTTTACAGCTGTTGAGCTGAGTCATGTCCCACCTTGTTGAACATGTCCCCTTGAACATGTTCCTAGATTCAAGGTGCTACATCATCATGCAAGATGTCATTCACAAGTTTGCTTTCATTGGTTCACCACTGGGGTGAGATTGAGGGAAAGAAAGTAGTAAATAGCACAATTCTGGAAAAAAAATGAAAATACACAGACCAGTAGGTATCTGTAAACAGTGATTTGACATGACAGGCCCATTATGATAATGCACTTCAGGGAAAATCGATGGAAGTTAAAACATGGAAATAGGCTATTTCTAATGAGTCCATGCCAGCATTTACCCAAGTTCTACTCTCACCATTAGCTCCGTTGGGTCTTCGACTTGACACATTGCCATCTGTAAACAGCCTCAAACTTGAGAGAATGGAGGGGAAATATTGATGATTCCTTGTTTTTTCAACAGGTAGATGATGCCATGCTGATGTTTGACAAGACGACCAATCGACACCGAGGTAAGTGTCTGGTTTGCGGTGCGTTTTGTACTGTTTTGCGGAGGTACTGTTTTGTGGAGATTGATTTGCACAGCCAATGCAGTCTCATGGATCCCACACGTGGCTCTTATATCATTCACACCTATTGATATTATCCGGTTTATAATTGTTTGATTGTACAATGCACGTTTCTTTACACTGAAAATTGTGCCTGAACCTCAGCTATTTTATCAGGAAATATTCATGATGCTAAGTACCCTCTTCGTGCCTCACCCATATTCTCTGTTGTTTGTTTAAATATATTGGCACAAATAGACTCTTGACAACCTCTTCACCCCCCGCCCTCAACATTGTCAGCTCCCCCTGAGCCTATGGGTCAGATTCACTCCTTGATTCCTGTGCATGGTCCATCAGACTGAGGGACATAGGAGACTGAAGGTTTCATTCCATCCTGCAATGCACTGCCGTTTATGGTTGTTTATTTACATAGTCAGGAGAGAGAGCACGTAGGTAATGGAAAGAGAAAGAGAGAGGAAGCATGGTAGAAAAGGAGAGATATAGAGTAGATGGAAAAGAGAGAGAGAGAGCAATAATTTGTTATCTGCTCTCTCTGGCAGTGCATGCACCATCTAATGATTGGAAAAAGATGACTGGTGACAGGCGTATTATTAACTAATACAGATACAGTGAGGCCGATGATGTTGCATTCTCATGACTGATGCTTTTATTAACATCAGTGACCCTGAGCGCCTCAGCAAAATGTCCAAGTCCAATATTGCACAAACTCAGTTTAAAAAAACCACGACTGATTAGAAATTGACATTCTTGCGTTGTTGACATTAATGAGTGAATACCTCAAATTAAAGTCTGCAGCAACTCATGGCATCATAGCCTTTAGGCAGAAGGTTAAAAATCTATAGTGTCAGCATGCTTGATACTTTTGATAGAAGAGAGCTGTGGAAGTCAGATAGTCCCAGCTTAGTTACCTGGTATGTGCTGATTTCGCGGACTTAGGCTGGCAGTGGTTATAGAAGGAGTGACTCCAGTGGAAGAAACTAGCCTGCATTTATATAGCATCATTCATTTTTTAAAATATAAATTTAGAGTACCCAATTATTTATTTCCAATTAAGGGGCAATTTGGCGTGGCCAGTCTGCCTATCCTGCACATTTTTGGGTTCTAGAGGTGAGATCCACGTAGACATGGGCAGAATGTGGAAACTCCACACGACAATGACCCGGGCCCAGGATCGAGCCCGGATCCTTGGTGCCGCGAGGCAGCAGTGCTAACCACTGTGCCACCCTATGTAGCACCATTCGTGACCTCTGTGACATGTCCTTGCTAATGACACCCGTATCCTAAGACTGAATAATAAAAACATATATTGCAGAAGAAAGAGACTTGCTGTCAAAGGTTTTCATCTGGTATTCACCAGGACAGACACAAGAATGCCAAACTTCAAAGGGAGCAACAAATTGCCCAGGAAGGGGAAGGCTTCGCAAAAATTTAAACTACCAGTGAAGCTAGCTGCTTCATGTCACTACTAGCACAGTAGTGATGTTCTCTATCAACAGGACGCTGCTGTGAAGCTAAAAGGGCATTCTGCCAACCACACTAACAAGTGATGTGTTTGAATTTAAGTGCTGGTACGATACCAGGTATATCCACCGTGTGTCCCAATGACTGGCGGATTATATCAAGTAGCATGCCCCTTTGGCTATTCGCAATAGGCAGTATACTGACCGCACTCAACCACCCCATGTTTGCCAAACCCAGAACTTAATGTCTAACATTGGAAGCGATTGTACTTACTGAACAATCCTGTTGCTTCACAGCGCCAGGATCCCAGGTTCAATTCCCGCTTGGGTCACTGTCTGTGTGGAGTCAGCACATTCTCCCCGTGTCTGCGTGGGTTTCCTTTGGGTGCTTCGGTTTCCTCCCACAAGTCCCGAAAGACGTACTTGTTCGGTGAATTGGACACTCTGAATTCTCCCTCTGTGTACCCGAACCGGCGCCGGAGTGTGGCGACTAGGGGCTTTTCACAGTAACGTCATTGCAGTGTTAATGTAAGCCTAATTGTGACAATAATAAATATTATAAGTATGCTAAGAATTACACTAACAATCATTTTTCAGATTATTGGACTCAATGTGGCTCATTTACCCTTGCTAGCAGCTACATTTATTCATATGCAGGGACCTCACTGCTGCAGGCAAAAGGAACATGAGCAAGCATCGCTTCTGTTTTGAATCAAAAACCTGGGGAACAGTAGTTCCCTGGTGCATTTTCCATGGCATGCCTTGACCAATCAGAGTTGACTTGTTAACCAATCGGCACCCTTTTCTCATGCAGCATAAATTGTTGTTGCTGCTGTTGAAATTCGGCCTTCTTGCATTTGTCCTGATGAGTGCAAGGTGGAAAACTTAGGCAGCGTGTCTCTTTTATTTTCAGCAATGCACAAGTTGTGTATTATCAAGCAGCTAGACAACAGCAGGAACAAGAACCCTGACTGACAGCTAAAATGTATTCCCCCAGCCTCCTCCACCCCTCCCCACACATACCCTCCCTCCTTTTGCCTGCCCAATTAGGCTGAAACCAGGTCTCTCATTCCTGCCACTGAAACCTACTTGACTCAGCAGAGGTCCAGAATAGACCTTTTCCTGGTCAGCTTTACAGTGGGCTCGGTGTGTACGCAAATGTGGTGAGGGGAGGCGAAGGAGTGTTGTCTCCAGAATCTCTGTTGAATGATTTGATTCAACCTCTGGTGCCAGAGGTTGCCACTGGAATCTTACCACAGGCAAGGATGAATTCTGGCAGAGTAAGTTTTCAAAGCTCCAGCGGACATTGAAGGAAGTTGGGACTGTTTGGCAGTTCCAAAAGGAAGCTGAATTGAATCTGGAATCGAGTAGTGTTTAGGAAGGAAGCAATTGCTTTATTAGAGGTGTGCAGATGGGAATTATACTTCCAGCAGCTACAGGTTTGGTGTTGAACTGTTATTTGTTGACGAATAACGATGTGACCAGTTGCTTTTTTCGAGATGCCATGCTAGGCGGCATGGTGGCGCCGGATCATTGTCCGTGTGGAGTTTGCACATTCTCCCTGTGTCTGCGTGGGTCTGACCCACACAGCACAAAGATGTGCAGGGTGTGTGAATTGGCCATGCTAAATTTCTCTTAATTGGAAAAAAAAGAATTGAGTACTAAAAAAATGAGGTGCCATGCCTACTTTGAGGTTCCTAGACAAGGGGTTCCCATTTCTTTGATCAGCCACCAAAAGATGGGAGGAAGATGGGCTGAATCTCTGGATGGATGTGTTGAGAGAATTTTCCACTGATCTTTTGCTGAAGTTCTTGGGACTGATTCGGAGGACTCACTGACTAAGCGGATTTGTAGCAATGATATGTACTTGCTTCACCTTTATTCATGACAATATATTCCCTCCCCTCAGCTGTTCAGTAAAGGTGGATTTCATATTCTGATCCAATAATGTCCCATGCAGTAAGTTAGTAGGAGTAAGATTCAGCTTGATGACAAAAGGAAAACAAAACTTGCATTTCAACAAACATTCGTAACCACAAGCGTCCTGAAGAACTTGACAGCCAACTAGAAATATAGCCAAGTTGTGAAGAGTCTGCAAGATACATTTAAGTAAATGAGCGAAAGATTTGGGATATGGAACATAATGTGGGAAGATGTGAGGTTATCCACGTTTGGTAGGAAGAATAGAAAAGCAAAATATTTAAATTGAAAGGGTCTATAAAAGTTCCGGTGTCCTTATCTGTCATGAACCACAAGTTAACATGCAGGTACAGCAAGTGGTTAGGAAGATAAATAGAATGTTGGTCATTATTGCAAAGGAGGTGGAATATAAAAGGAGGGACTTCTTGCTACAACTATCATGCATCAGTGTGACCACAGTTGGAGTACTGTGTACAGTTTTGGTCTCCTTGCTTAAGGAGTGATAGCTTGCATTGGAAGCAATTCAGAGAAGGTTCACTAGGTTGATCCCTGGGATGAGGAAAGGTTGAGCCAATGCTCTGAGTTTAGAAGAATGAGAGGTGATCTTCTTGAAGCATGAAGGGTTCTCTGGGGGCTTGGCAGGATAGATGTTAAAAGGATGTTTCCTGTCTTCAGGGAATCTAGAACTTGGGGGAACAGTTTCAAAATAATAGATCTCCCATTTAAGCCAGTGATGGGGTGAAATTCCTTCCGAATGTTGTTAATCTTTGGAATTCTGTTCCCCACAGAGCACCGGAGGATAGATCCTTGAATTTATTCAAAGTTGAATTAGGTATTTTTTGATCTATAAGGGGGTCCAGGATTATGAGGGCAGACAGGTGTTCAGGCCGTTAGAAGATCAGCCATGATATTATTGAGTGGCTGAGCAGGCTGAAGGAGGTCAAATGGGCTCCTCATGCTCCATGCTCTTGTGCTCTTGTATCATTGTTGGTATGTAGGAAACTAATTTTATGTACACGCATCTCCCACAACCAGCAGTAATGATGCCAGATAATGTCTTTCTGGTAACGTTGGTTGAAAGGTACATGTTGATCAGGATGGGAAGATCTGCCCCACCCTTCCCAATAGTCAGATGGGAACCTGGAGGCACCGTCTTTCAGGTGGACATACAACAATGCAGCACTCTCTCAGTACTGCATCAGCGTGTCTGCCAGGGTAAGGTACATAAATCTCTGGAGTGGGACTTGAATCCACCACCTTTTGATTCTGAAGTGAAAGTCCTACCTACTGAGCCACCTAGGAGTACATAACGTACAGTTGGTACCTACTTATTGTTTTCGAGCCAGTGGAAATGTTTTGTGAAGAGGTTGGAGAAAGAGACTAAATTGCTTCCTGGCAGAACTAAATGTCGTTTCTGAAAGGGAGCTTGGAACAACTGGATGGGACATGATGTCTGGGACTAAAAGGAAGGGAAGGAAAAAAATAGATTTCTAAACAGCTGGATGGATTACAGGGCCCAAACAAAGAGCAGATTGTCAGAGTGAAGCGTCGTATTCTGAGAGAAGCCTGAGATAAAAGCCCCAACTGAATGCTGTCATGTGAGCCCCTAACCTGCTCACTGATTGTTTTCAGTATTCAGCCCAGGTTTCAGCAGCCTTGATCCCAGTATTAATGTAATCCATTGCTGCTACTGATACTCGGTGACTGGAGTTGGCCTGTATTACAGCTCTGTGCTTCTGAGGTGCTGCGGGTTTATTTGAATCTTGTAAACCTTAACCCAGCCCAATCTCTCAGCACTTCCCTGCCCTGGTTCATTCTCCTTTTTCCTTCTCACTCACTCACTTTCACAGAGGAACAATTCTCTGATATACTGGTTCTCAAGTTTGTGCTCCCTCCCCTTCCCTGTCATCCATCTTTCTTCAGTGTCCTCCCTTGCCCATCCCCGTCCTCACTCAATCTCCAGCTTCTTAATATTATCTCAGAAATACTTTTGCTGTTGTAGCCGCTGACCTCTGGGCTGTTGCAATATTATGGTGTAATATTACTGCAGAACAAACCAATGGGGGACGGTAAATCAGATCAGAGAGTCCAACAGAATGACTGAAAAGGTTGACTGAATGGCAAGCAATGCAGAGAACACACAGTAAGGACTGGTGGGGGGGAGGTGGGAGGGAGTGCCACACCGACTGAGGTGGGGGCAAAGTGCCGTAAGGACTGATGGAGGTGTGAGGGTGAGAGCGGCATGCAGACTTAACGGCAGAGGGAATGATGTGCGGTCTGAAGTGAACAGCGCTGTCTGGCCTAACGATACAATGGAAGGGGTAGTATTAGGAGAGAGCACTGGTTGTCTACATTTCTTCTCAGACTTTAGGTGCTCAGTAGGCCTCTGAAATGTGTATAAATATAAGTTAGAAATAGATCAGATACTATTGGCAGCTGTCCATACATCCATGGCCTGATTGACTACTTGGCCCTATCTGCCGTCACACCCCCCACCCCACACACACTCACCCCAACCACTGACAGTCACTTTGAGATGGGCAATTTGGATTTGGCCAAAACTGACAGCAAATCATTTACCCCTAACTTTTCAGTTTCTCATATGCTGTTCCTCGACGTCCCCTGGAAGCTTTCCCTAACAAACCATCTATCGATCTCAGTCTTCCAAGGCTCTAATTGACTCCCAGAATCCACAACCTCTTGGTGGGAAGTTATACATTTCCACCATCCTTCTTTTTAAAAATGCTTCTAGATTTCCCCCCTGAATAGCCTATCTCCCAGTTTTTAAATTGTGCCGCCTTGTTTTGGTTTCCCCACCAGAATCATTTTATCATTTTAAGCACCTCAATTAGGTCACCCATCGTCCTTCTAAACTTGAGGGACCACAGACCAAGTTTATTGGTTTATCCAACGAAAAGCAAACTCCTCCAATGTAAATTTTAAATTCTGCCCCCACCACCTCCGATGCAGGCAACATCCTGTGGTTCCCGGCTGCTCGTGGAGGCTCTCGATGGTGCATTTTGGGGGATCTACATTAGCGGGGACTCTGTAAGCTGCCAAGGCTACAAAAGCAGAGGCCTGCTCTGGATTCTCTAATTAGAGAGACAGGCAATTGGCTCTAAAAGCGCAAACCACCTTGTTTGCAGAGACTGATGAATTGCTTGTGACAGCCAGTGACTTCACAGTAAATCCAGGCTGGCTAAGCCCAGGACAGACTTGCTGACACCAGACCCAATGTGTCTGTGCTTGTGCCTGTGTCTGTGCGTGTGTGTGGGGTGGAGGTGGGGAGGGGGGAGTGTTGTGTATGATGGAGTGCCTTACTCTACATGTAAAACAATGTGGCTTGGAGATTCGTGTCTGTTTACAAAATGCCCAGTGCTCACTTTAAAGTTCTTTTTTGCATAATTGTAGTTTGGAAATTAGACCATGGTCCTGCCTGGGGGTGGGGGGGGGGGGGGGGGGTGGGGGGGTCTCTCTCCGTGTGGTGGGGGTGGGGGGTACAACAAACAAACATTTTTTAAAAACAAAAAGAGAGGTTCAACTTGCAAGATGCCTAATTAGATTAGGAGGAGGTGGTAGTGGACCATAAACACTGGTATAGACCAATTGGGCTGATTGACCTGTTTCTGTGCTCTAACTTGACGCAACTAAGTATATTAGAATTTAATTTGCGGCTGAATGACAGCTGCTATGCAGTGTTGCAGGTTGGTGGATGGATAGTGGGCAGTCAGCTTTGGAGATGGTGAATTTGGATACGGAAGTTAATTGTGTTTGTGTGTCGAGTAGGAAGGCCCTGGAACTCTCCAGTCCTGGCCTGGTTGTTGGGGTGGGGCAGCTGTGCTCTGATATTTAGTTAAGAGGTGGGAGCCCCTTATAAATTGCATAGTAACAACTTTGGTTAATAGGAAACCATCGGCCTAACCAGCCCGTTATAGTCCAATGAAAATTGCTAGCTAACTACTGATGCTGTAGAGGCCAAATCATTGCGTGTCTTTAAGATAGAGATAGATAGGTTCTTGATTAATAAGGGGATCAGGGGCTATGGGGAGAAGGCAGGAGAATGAGGATGAGAAAAATATCAGCCATGATTGAATGGTGGAGCAGACTCGATGGGCCGAATGATCTAATTCTGCTCCTATGTCTTGCGGTTTTATGGTGTCCATGGTGACACCATTTTAGCCATATGCACTATTTTCGTAGAAAGTATTGCATTCAATAAAGGTAAATACTCTTTATCCGTGTTACGCTCACCGGTTATGAAATCCTGCTTTTTGTTTTCCCATTTTATCAACAAACTATCGAAGAGGTTAAAGTTCTGCTGCATATGCCATGCAAATCTGGACATGGAGGTCGCATTTCCAAAGATTCTTTATTTAAGCTTCAAAATTGCAGCAGGTTACATCTGAATTCTTATTTAGCCAGATGTTTGCATTTGGCCTCCATCCTCTTGAGCTGGAGGGTGGATGGGAACCAGCCAAGGCTTCAGCTCCTGACTGCTCTGCAGTTAGTGTCCCAGCTGGACGATGCATATATGTGGTTGTCGGGTGAGAATGGGATCCGGGAGCTCAGAGTTGCCCCTGGTTTCACAGCCTAATCTCTCAGAAGCAAAGATCACTGAATGAAAGAACCAAAAGGCAAGAGATGCTTGGTAATCCCTCCTGGCATAGTCCCCTTGCGAGCGCGTTTAGCCACGTGTATCCGGCACTCGCAGTGCCGAGAAACACATGGCTATTTAACGCGAGTCGTGTTGGATTTCACGAAGTGTGACGAGCCGGGTAGATCCCGGGAGCAGGGTCTCCCGGCTTTCGACGGCCACGCTGTGCCGCAGCGAGCTGCTTTTCGGGCTCAGCGTGGTCGCTGGATCGCGCCCATACATCCAGTGCGGAATGGACCTGCCTCTTGGAACTTAGCACCTCAGCCATCAGGATGCAGAAAGGCACCAGAGTAATTATATCCTCAGAGGGTTGTGAGTCTTGGAATTCTCTTCTTCAAAAGATGGTTGAGGCAGAGCCCCTGAATATTTTAAAGGCGGGAGTAGATAGATTCTTGATAATCAAAGGGGTGATAGGTTATATGGGGTAGGCAGGAATGTGAAGTTGAGGTTGCAATCGGATCAGCCATGATCTTTCTTATTGAATGGTGGAGCAGGCTCGAGGGGCTGAGTGGCCTACCTCTGCTCCAAATCCATATGTTTGTAACCTGTAATAGGGGCCTGACTGGTTCACTGCAGCCCTCCAGAGGAACTCCAATCAGGTCTGGCCTACAGGTGACTCCAGTCCACACAGTGGTTGCTATGAAAAATGCTCTTTGCAGTAGCCCAGCAATCACCCAGTCATTAGGGAATGATATTAAATGCAACCATGTCCTCAGCTCAAACTTCTACAAAGAGTGAGCAGTTTTCACATTAAAAGATCATTTTTCTTATCTTAAAAAAAAACTAAAGTAACTTCTGAACAAAAGAATCACTGTTAATTGACCAGCTTGTGGGCACCCAGTGTTTGAAGTCTGGCCTCTATGACCCATGACCTCCTAACGACTCAACCCTAGCCCCTGAATACGCAGATTACAGCTCCAACCAGCATCACCACATCTGTCGCTGTAATTTAGGAATGAGGCTTACAGCCATGGCAACCTGACTGGAGCTGTCTGTCATTACAATATGTTAACAGCAGGCATGCAGGCCAGGCTTTCTTGTGCAAGCTGGACTTTGCAATTGTCAGGTTAACATAGCAGGACAGATGCACAAACATATAAGCAGAAAGAGACAGAGACATGCAGACACACACAGGTTGCTAAAAGCTAAATACTTTCATGTAACAATAGAAAATGTTCCAGTTGCAAGTCGCTTTCTAATTGAAAGAGAGAGCGCTTCTGATGGAGCATTGGCACAGCTGTGGCTCAAGAAAGTTCTCTCCGAAATCCCGCTCTTCCTGGGTAAGAAAGTACGAATAGCCTTGCATTTAAATGGTGCCTTATTCTGGGCATACCTGCACCACATAGCCTGAAACAACTGACCACCATCTCCTTGAGCGCAATTGCAATGGGAAATAATTGCTGGCCAAGCCAACAATCCCCAGATCCTGTGGGGGGGGGAAAAAACTTGTCAGGATCTGAAATTTCTTTTAAATACCCTGCTGTTTAAACTTTTTTTAAAAATTTAGATTACCCAATTATTTTTTCCAATTAAGGGGGCAATTTAGTGTGGCCAATCCACCTACTCTGCACATTTTTGGGTGTGGGGGCGAAACCCATGCAGACACCACACAGACAGTGACCCAGAGCCGGGATCGAACCTGCGACCTCGGTGCCGTGAGGCAGCTGTGCTAACCACTAGGCCACTGTGCTGCCCTGCTGTTTAAACTTTTAACCAACATGCTACGGCTGTCATTGGAGTTTAAAAAAAAATCTGCTGGACTGCTTTGATTGGCAGAGGAAAAAACATGTCGCACCTGGTCTGCATTATGAATGCTCGGCTGAGTTTTAAAAGTTACAATTAACACCACAATTTTGTGTTCGTTTGGTTGACAACTGAAAGAAGCTTTTAAAGGATTAGCTATCTTTGTGGTGTTGGAATAGAAGTTTGTGGGGTAGCACGGTGGCACAGTGGGTTAGCACTGCGGCCTCACGACACCGAGGTCCCAGGTTCGATCCCGGCTCTGGGTCACTATCCGTGTGGAGTTTGCACATTCTCCCCGTGTTTGCGTGAGTTTCGCCCCCACAACCCAAAAATGTGCAAGCTAGGTCGATTGGCCATGCTAAATTGCCCCTTATTTGGAAAAAATGATTGGGTACTCTAAATTTATTTTAAAAAAGGAATAGAAGTTTGTTTGTTCTTATAAGAGATCAACCATTTGAGATTTTAAAACTTTGAATAGGTTTTATACTTTTTTCACTTATCAAATATGTAGAAGAGAGAACTATTAGATTGTTGGGAAGATCATTTCTTTTCATAGCCACATGGCTCCTGAGGACTGCCCATGGTGGAAACTAGTGAAAATGATTGTAGAGTTGGGATGGGGGTGTGGATTGGAGACATGAGGTGGTATGGGGGATGTGAGGAGTGAGAGCCTTGGCTGAGTCTTACAAGACCTAACAACTGGGATGAAGTCTCCGAGAACTTGGCCCCCCAACCAACTTGCCTTGGCATTCACCCACCACGACAGCCACCTACGCTCTGCTTCCAGGAGAGCAGAGCCCAACTCTATCTCGTACCTCCCCTACCCCACTTCCCAGAATGAAAATCACATGTTTCAGGGTACCTTTTAACTGAAGTGGGGCCAGCGAGTTGGGAAACTTTCCTCAGTGGCTCAAATCCAGTCCAAAGCATTTTCCAGTTAGTAGCCTATTTTTGAATCCAGCTCCTGGTGTTGGAGAGCATTTTCATGCGAAATAAGATCCCACAAACTATAAATGACCAGTCCATCTGTTTCTGCTGCTATTGGAGGAGGTTGTTTTGTATTTTAAAAAAATTTAGAGTATCCAATTTGTTTTTTCCAATTGAGGGGCAATTTAGCGTGGGCAGTTTAGCGTGGCCAATCCATTTACCCTGCACATCTTTTTTAGGTTGTGGGGGTGAGACCCCCACGCAGGGAGAGTGTGCAAACTGAACATGGACAGTGAATCAGGGCCGGGATCGAACCTGGGATCTCGGTGCCGTGAGGCAGCAGTGCTAACCACTGCACCACCATTAACTACTGCACCACCGTGCCGCCCTGTGATGTTGCATTGTTGACTAGGCCACTGGGGAAAACTCCTTGCTCTAACAGCTACTTGAACTGTGTCTAGATTGCATGGGTAAATCGGTATAACCCCACCAGGCTTCTGACACAGCATTGTGATTGTTCTAAATGGGCCAAGCTGACACCATCTTGGGTAGCGATCAGTCTCACAGACCTGGAAGGGTTCCATTTTCATAACTGTTGAGTTAGATCAGTTCAGCAGGACCAGCTCACAATGGGCCTCAGTACCCTTGGGCTGCAAAGGAAAATCAGCCAGTGTACCAGCTCCCGCTGCCTGTCTAGTCGTTCTCACTGTGTCAGGGGGCTCAGGGCCTGGCTGTAATGCCTCCTCTGTTGAAGATGCCGGTTGGCGATGCTGCCAACAGTCCATACCATGGCTCTCCGATTGGGAATTGTTGACTTTTTTATGTGAACCACAAGCTGTTTCTTATATTGACCGAATGACCACACAAGCAGTATATTAGTCCAAAAGGCAGTTTATTAACAAACGCACTTGTTTTATATGCAGTGATTCACGCGACTACGCACTAAACTAAACCTAATAACTAAGATGACCGTTACTTTACTTCGGGTTGACCGGCTCTGTGAGGGAGATAAGTCCTTTATCTATGTCCACGTGGGTCGGTTGGAAGTCGTCAGGTTCGTCTCGGCTGGGCTCGTCCTTCAGGTAGCGATCGCGTTTCCTTGAACTTGGCTGGTTGATTGGCTGCAATGGGGCGCACACAGGACAGTCCAAAAGAGGTCGATCCTTCGGTTTGCAGTTCCACTTATTACCCTGGGCTTTCATGCCCTTTGGGGCGGTACTTACTCCAGATTAATGCTGGTAGGTGGAGTTGAAATGCCCATCAGCCATGATTGAATGGCGGAGTGGACTCGATGGGCCGAATGGCCTTACTTCCACTCCTATGTCTTATGGTCTTATTAAAATGGATCGATAGGGTTTCGATCACCGTCATTGATCCTGGCCAATTAGGGGGCAGATACCTGTGTGGCTGGGCGGGTCCTAGCTACCATTGTCATAGGCACGTAGGCCTTTCCAAATAAGGGGAAGTGGCACCGGTTAGTCTGCTACTGTTGTAACTCCTTGATTCAAACTCTATTGTCCTAGGGAAAATGGTGATTGATTCTTAATGGGTGCAAGTTTTGGTCAGGTCTGGCTTCTTTGCACAATACACAGGCTATGTACTTGTCTGTGTCCAAGTTGACCATAATTCCCATGGTCCTTTGCAGGTGGCCATTTTAGATGGCTACAGAATGGCCAGTGTCAAAACATTAGGGGATAAATAATGCCTTAAAATAAGTGCCTGTATTGGCTCAGTGGCACAACTGCCCATCCATACCTCCTTCTTCTCCTTGCTTCGCCACCCTTATACATCTCATCGCCTCTTCCTCTCACCTTTTTTGCCCTTTCACAGAGTGACTAGATTTTCAAAAAGCCTTGGATAGGTGGAACTGTGATTTTTTTTTTTGGAGGGGGGCACTGTGATAATTGACGCCCAATGGCAGGAGGTCGGGTGAAGGGAAGTTGAAGGTACATAGAACATAGAACAGTACAGCACAGAACAGGCCCTTCGGCCCTCAATGTTGTGCCGAGCCATGATCACCCTATTCAAACCCACGTATCCACCCTATACCTGTAACCCAACAACCCCTTTGCTTTTCAAAAATATTTTTTTTAAATTTAGAGTATCCAATTATTTTTTTTCCCGATTAAGAAGCAATTCCGCGCAGCCAATCCACCTAACCGGCACATCTTTGGGTTGTGCGGGTGAAACCCACACAGACACTGGGAGAATGTGCAAATTCCACACGGGCAATGACTTTGGGCCGTGATCGAACCTGGGTCCTCAGCGCTGTGAGGTAGCAGTGCTAACCACTGCGCCACTGCTGCCCTCCCTCATTCCCTGTTAACAGTTGTACGCATGCCTTCTCCTGGTGCCTGGTGGAGCTCAGGGTTTGTCAAGTGTGATATTGTTTGGATGGTTCTTTCAGTTGACACGTCCTCAAGTTGTGTAGTGGAACATAGAACATTACATTACAGCGCAGTACAGGCCCTTCGGCCCTCGATGTTGCGCCGACCTGTGAAACCACTCTAAAGCCCATCTACACTATTCCCTTATCATCCATATGTTTATCCAATGACCATTTAAATGGCCCTAATCTTGGTGAGTCCACAACTGTTGCAGGCAGGGCATTCCACGCCCTTACTACTCTCTGAGTAAAGAGCCTACCTCTGACATCTGTCCTATATCTATCTCCCCTCAATTTAAAGCTATGCCCCCTCGTGCTAGCCATCACCATCCAAGGAAAAAGGCTCTCACTGTCCACCCTATCTAATCCTCTGATCATCTTGTATGCCTCAATTAAGTCGCCTCTTAACCTTCTTCTCTCTAACGAAAACGGCCTCAAGTCCCTCAGCCTTTCCTCATAAGATCTTCCCTCCATACCAGGCAACATCCTGGTAAATCTCCTCTGCACCCTTTCCAATGCTTCCACATCCTTCCTATAATGCGGCGACCAGAATTGCACGCAATACTCCAAATGCGGCCGCACCAGAGTTTTGTACAGCTGCAACATGACGTCATGGCTCCGAAACTCAATCCCTCTGCCAATAAAAGCGAACACACCGTAAGCCTTCTTAACAACCCCCTCAACCTGGGTGGCAACTTTCAGGGATCTATGTACATGGACACCGAGATCTCTCTGCTCATCCACACTACCAAGAATCTTACCATTAGCCCAGTACTCTGTCTTCCTGTTACTCCTTCCAAAATGAATCACCTCACACTTTTCTGCATTAAACTCCATTTGCCACCTCTCAGCCCAGCTCAGCAGATTATCTATGTCCCTCTGTAACATGCAGCATCCTTCCGCACTGTCCACAATTCCACCGACTTTAGTGTCATCTGCAACTTTACTCACCCATCCTTCTACGCCCTCCTCCAGGTTATTTATAAAAATGACAGACAGCAGTGGCCCCAAAACAGATCCTTGTGGTACACCACAAGTAACTGAACTCCAGGCTGAACATTTCCCATCAACCACCACCCTCTGTCTTCTTACCGCGAACCAATTTCTGATTCAAACTGCTAAATCACCCTGAATCCCATGCCTCCGTATTTTCTGCAATAGCCTACCGTGGGGAACCTTATCAAATGCTTTACTGAAATCCATATACACTACATCAACTGCTTTACCCTCATCCACCTGTTTGGTCACCTTCTCAAAGAACTCAATAAGGTTTGTGAGGCACGACCTACCCTTCACAAAACCGTGTTGACTATCCCTAATCAAATTATTCCTTTCTGGATGATTATAAATCCTATCTCTTATAAACCTTTCCAAGACTTTGCCCACAACAGAAGTAACGTTCACTGGCCTATAGTTACCGGGGTTGTCTCTACTCCCCTTCTTGAACAAAGGGACAACATTTGCTATCCTCCAGTCTTATGGCACTATTCCTGTAGACAATGACAACATAAAGATCAAAGCCAAAGGCTCAGCAATCTCCTCCCTAGCTTCCCAGAGAATCCTAGGATAAATCCCATCCGGCCATGGGGATTTATCTATTTTCACACTTTCCAGAATTGCTAACACCTCCTCCTTATGAACCTCAAGCCCTACTCGTCTAGTAGCCTGTATCTCAGTATTCTCCTCGACAACATTGTCCTTTTTCCTGCGTGAATACTGATGAAAAATTTTCTCCTATCTCTTCGGACTCCACGCACAACTTCCCACTACTGTCCTTGACTGGCCCGACTCTTACCCTAGTCATTCTTTTATTCCTGCATACCTATAGAAAGTTTTAGGGTTATCCTTGATCCTACCTGCCAAAGACTTCTCATGTCCCCTCCTCCCTCTTTAGGTCCTTCCGAGCTATCTCGAGCGCCCTAACTGAACCTTCACGTCTCATCTTTACATAAGCCTCCTTCCTCTTGACAAGTGATTCAACTGCTTTAGTAAACCACGGTTCCCTCGCTCGACCACTTCCTCCCTGGCTGACAGGTACATACTTATCAAGGACATGCAGTAGATGTTCCTTGAACAAGCTCCACATTTCAATTGTGCCCCATTCCCTGCAGTTTCCTTCCCCAACCTATGCATCCTAAGTCTTGCCTCATCGTATCATAATTGCCTTTCCCCCAGATATGACTCTTGCCTTACGGTATATACCTATCCCTTTCCATCACTAAAGTAAACGTAACTGAATTGTGGTCACTATCACCAAAGTGCTCACCTACCTCGAAATCTAACAGCTGCCCTGGTTCATTACCCAGTATCAAATCCAATGTGGCCTCGCCTCTTGTTGGCCCATCTACATACTGTGTCAGGAAACCCTCCTGCACACATTGGACAAAAACGGACCCATCTTAAGTACTCGAACTATAGTGTTTCCAGTCAATATTTGGAAAGTTAAAGTCCCCCATAACAACTACCCTGTTACTTTCGCTCCTATCCAGAATCATTTTTGCAATCCTTTCCGCTACATCTCTGGAACTTTTTGGAGGCCTATAGAAAACCCCTAACAGGGTGACCTCTCCTTTCCTGTTTCTAACCTCAGCCCTTACTACCTCAGTAGACGAGTCCTCATCAAACGTCCTTTCTGCCACCGTAATACTGTCCTTGACTAACAATGCCACCCCTCTTTTACCACCTTCCCTGAGCTTACTGAAATATCTAAACCCAGGAACCTGCAACAACCATTCCTGTCCCTGCTCTATCCATGTCTCCGAAATGGCCACAACATCGAAGTCCCATGCTGCAAGTTCACCCACCTTATTCCGGATGCCCCTGGCATTGAAGTAGACACACTTTAAACCACCTTCCTGCCTGCCGGTACACTCCTTCAAACCTTATATATTGACCTCACTACTCTCAACCTCCTGTATACTGGAGCTGCAATTCAGGTTCCCAACACCCTGCTGAATTAGTTTAAACCCTCCCGAGGAGCTTTAGCAAATTTCCCCCCCCCAGGATATTGGTACCCCTCTGGTCCAGGTGTAGACCATCCCGTTTGTAGAGGTCCCACTTACCCCAGAATGAGCCCCAATTATCCAGGTATCTGAAACCCTCCCTCCTGCACCATCCCTGTAGCCACGTATTCAACTGCTCTCTCTCCCTATTCCTCGTCTCGCTAGCACGTGTCACGGGTAACAACCCAGAGATAATAACTCTGTTTGTTCTAGCTCTAAGTTTCCACATGAGCTCCCTGAATTCCTGCCTTACATCCCTATCCCTTTTCCAGATCTTTAGAGACTGATTCCATTTAATCCCAAACCCATGTGTTTCCCTGAGAATGTTTACAGCACAGAAGGAGGCCATTTGGCCCATTATGTCCATGTCGGCTCTTTACAAGAGCAACTCCGCTTGTCCCACTTTCCCAACCTGTTCCCCGTAGCTCTGCAATCTTATTTCTCTTCAGATAATTGTCCAGTTCTCTCTTGAAAGCCGTGATTGAATCTGCCTTCATCACACCAGACCCTAACCACTCGCTGGATAAAACTAGTTTCTCCTCATGTCGTCATTGCTTCTTAATCACCTTAAATCGGTGGCCTGTTTCTTGATCCTTTTGCCAATGGGGAACAATTTCTCGCTATCTACTTTGTCCAGGCCTTTCATGAGTTTGAACACCTCCATCAAATCTCCTCTTAATCTTCTCTTCTCCAAGGAGAATGCCCGAGCTTCCCCAATCTATCCACATATCCATTCCTCATCTCTGGAACCATTCTCCTTGACTTTTTCTGCACTCTCTCTCCAATGACATAATCTCCTTCCTAAAGTGGGCTGCTTGGAACTGGAGAAAATACTCCAGAATTCGCCAAGGCTCCTTAGACAACATCTTCCTGACCCACGCCTGCTACCATCAAGGGCAGCAGGTTTTTTTCTTATACATTTAGAATACCCAATTATTATTTTTTTCCTATTGAGGGGCAATTTAGCGTTGCCAATCCACCTAACCTGCACATCTTTGGGTTGTGGGGGTGAAACCCACGCAGACATAAGAAGAATGTGCAAACTCCGCATGGACAGTGACCTGGGGCCGGGATTGAACCCGGGCCCTCAGTGAAGGGCAGCAGACTCATGGGAACACCACCACTGCCAGGTTCCCCTTCAAGTCACACACTGTCCTGAATTGGAAATATATTGCTGTTCCTCGACTGTTGCTGGGTCAAATTCCTGGAACTCCCTCCCTAACAGCAATGCGGGAGCAGCTACACCGCATGGACAGCAGTGGTTCAAGAAGACTGCTCACCGCCGCCTTCTCGAGGGCAATTTAGGATGGGAAATAAATGCCCATATCCCAAGAATGTTTATCACAACTCCCTTGCTTTTGTACTTTCCATGCTTCTATTTATAAAGTTCAAGATCCCATACATTTTATTCACTATGTTCTCAACCTGTCCTATCACCTTCAATGCTCATTTGCACCCAGGTCCCTTTGCTCTTGCTTGTTGTACATGTTTATTTTATATCGCCTATACTTGTTCTTCCTGCCAGAATGAATCACTTCATGTTTCTCTCAATTAAATTTCATCTGCCACATGGCCAGCCATCTTGCCTGTCCTTTTTTTATTGAGGCATTTAGAATTTTAACATTCTAAATAACAGAACGGTCCAACACACGCAAAAACTCCACAGTAACATACCCGACTTCCTGCCGCCCTAACTCCTAACTACCCAGATACTACCCTGCCCTTATTCCTCGCTTCCATGCCTCTCTCTCTCCGCTGCTGCCCCCCCTTCTGCTGGCAGTCAGTTATCTTTAAAGAAGTCAATGAACAGCTGCCACCTCTGAGCGAACCCCTGTATTGAACCCCTTAAGTTAAACTTAATCTTCTCTAGCCTGAGAAACTCTGCCTACACCCCCGACTTTGGAGGCTCCGAGTCCCTCCATCCCAGCAAAATCCGTCTCCAGGGCCACCAGGGAGGCAAAGGCCAAACAGTCAGCCTTTCTCCCTGCGCCCCCTCACCTCCCCAATTGGGACCCCTTTCCACTGCATCAATTCCTTATATATTTCCGAGACCCTTCCCTCCCCAACCCCTGTTTTTGACATCACCTTATCCTGTAGTCCCCTTGGAGGGAGGCGAGGGAAGCTTGGAACCTGCCTCCTGCCGGTACCGAAATCTGTTCCCACCTGGAAACTCAAACTCCAAACCTCACCTGTGTCATTGATCTTTATATATCCCCGAATGGCCTCCCTCACCCGCTTGCACACCTCCTCCTCCGCTAACAGCCCCACTTCCAACCTCCATTGCGGCCGCTGGGCCTTTCCTTTGTTGACTTGCAGGTCTATCCAGTGCGGGGCGTGGTCTGACACCACAATTGCTAAATATTCAGCATCCACCACCTCAGCCAGCAGTGTTTTGTCCAACACAAAGAAGTCTATCCGGGAATATACCTTGTGTACATGGGAGTAGAATGAAAACTCCTTACTCCTTGGCCTCCCAAATCTCCAAGCAGCCCCCCCCCCCCCCCCCCCCCCCCCCCCATGCGCTCCATAAACCCCTGCAGCTCCTTTGCCATAATTGATACCTTCCCAGACATAGAACTTGACCGGTCCAGCCTTGGATCCAGGATCGTGTTGAAATCTCCCCCATAATCAGTCGATATGAATCCAGGTCCGGGATCTTCCCAACACCCGTCTGACAAACTCAACATCATCCCAGTTTGGGGCATATATATTTACCAATACCACGGCCATTCCCTCCGACTTCCCACTAACCATAACATATCTACCCCCCGGGACTGCCCTATCTTCCCCACCTCGAATGCCACCCGCTTATTGACCAGGATTGCCACCTGCCTCTAATCCCGAATGAAACACCTGCCCAACCCATCCCTTTCTTAACCTAATCTGATCCCTTGCCTTCAGATTTGTCTCCTGCAACATGGCCACGTCTGCCTTCAGTTGCCTCAAGCGTGCGAACACACGGGGCCTTTTGACTGGCCCATTCAGTCCCCGAATGTTCCACTTGACCTCCCTGTCCCCCCCACCCCCCCGCTGATCAACCATAACCTCTCCTCGGCCAGTCTTCAGTCAGAATGTGGCGACTGGGGGCTTTTCACAGTCACTTCATTTGAAGCCTACTTGTGACAATAAGCGATTTTCATGTCCTGTCCCGCACCTCCCCAGGCCCGCCCTCGGGCAACCACCATGATCAACCCTCCTCCACTTTGAAAGTCCACTCCACGTCAGCAGTTTGGTGTCGTCGCCCCCGCCCCCACATCGGTCTTCAGCTCACCCTCAACTTTGTTTCCGTGAATTAACCCTCCGAGCTAGCCTGGCAGCCCCCGCCCATGGCGCCTAGCATCCTACCCCCCACTGGTGCCCCCCGCTCTTAGTGCAAACAGTCGAAACAAAGGCAAGAAGCAAAAACAAACAAACAATCCTTCCCAAGGTCCGAGCACACAGGCTCACCCCAATCTCTTTAGACATTACTATATACCAGCCTAACCCCAAACCGAACTTTAAAAAAAAACAGCAGGAAACATGTAAAACCCCCGAAATAAGTCCAAACAACACCGATCCATAGTTTTACAAAACATAGTTCAGTTCTCCTCAAAGTTCCAGATCCTCCTACTGTCAGTCTATTCTCCTTCATGCTCCTCCGACGAGCCAAAGTACCACTCCTGGCCCCCATAGGTCACCCATAGCCGGGCCAGGTATAGTAGTCCAAACTTTATGCCAAACTTTTTGTACAGGGCCGACTTGACCTTATTAAAGCTCACCCTCCTTTTTGCGAGCTCCAACCCCAGGTCTTGATGCACCCGGATCTCGGCATCTTCCCACATACATCGGCTCGTCTGCCTGACCCACCTCATAATGCTTTCCTTGTCCAGGAACCGATGTAATCGCACCACCATCACCCTCGGCGGCTCACCCCCCTGGGGCTTGCGCATCAGTGCCCTGTGGGCTCGATCCACCTCCAGCGGTCGATCAAACACACCTTCCCCAAGCAGCTTCTCCAACATCTTCCCCACGTATGCATCAGCGTCTGATCCTTCAATTCCCTCCGACAAACCCACGATCCGATTGTTCTGCCTCCGAGAACGATTTTCCAGGTCCTCCACTTTCCCCAACAGCCTCTTCTGCTGGTCATGCAGCATCCCAATCTCTGCTGCCATCGAGGTGGACTGGTCCTCCTGCTCCCCGCCAACTCCTCCAACCTCTTGATCGAGTCCACCGCCTGGGCCAGGTCCTCTGTACTCTCCTCCTGTTGTTGGGTGAACTTCTCATTTAAGAAGCTCACCAACTGGTCCATCGATCACTGAGCTGATCCGCCATCTCCACTCGAGTTGTACACTCCTCACTCACCACCACCGCCTGGTTTGTTCCTTTCCGCTGACTTCTGGGCCGCAGCTCCATAAACTGGGGTCCCTTTCACCTGTTCTTGCTTCCACACACTTTACAAATTTCCTGCAACAATCCGGCTTAAAAGCCACACCAAGACCACCATGAGCTGGAGCAGCAAAATGTGCGACCGTTCACTCCATGGTCGCCACTGGAAGTCCCTATCCTACCTGTCTGTCCATCATTATCCTCAAAGTTTCCAAATTTTATGTCGTCTCCAAATTTTAAATTTCATCCTGTACACCCAGCCCTGGGTCATTAATATTAAGCAAACGCTTAAAACTAGCCCCTGGGGAACACCATATAAACCATCCTCCAGTTCGAGAAGCATGTCCGCTGCGACTCTCTGCTTCTTGTCACTCAGCCAATTTTGCATCCATGTTGCTGCTATTCCTTTTATTCCACAGGCGTTAACTTTGCTGACCAGTCTTTTATGTGGCATTTTATCCATTGCCTTTTTGGATGTCTGTGTACATTACCATCATCAACCCTCTGTTACTTTTGTTTTGTTTAAATCCTCAAAGTTAGCTAAACGCAGTTTGCCCTCCAACAAATCTGTACTGGGGGCAGCATGGTGGTACAGTGGTTAGCACAGCTGCCTTACGGTGTCGGGGTCCCAGGTTCGATCCCGGCTCTGGGTCACTCCCCGTGTTTGCGTGGGTTTCGCCCTCCCAACCCAAAGATGTGCAGGGTAGGTGGATTGGCCGCGCTAAATTGCCCCTTAATTGGAAAAAATGAATTGGGTACACAAAATTTTTTTTTTTTAAACAAATCTGTACTGGCATTTTTTCCATTTCATGTACTGAATTCCAATTTGAGAGTTATTGTTGAATCTGCTTCCGCCACCCTTTCAGGCTGTGAATTCCAGGTCATAAAATATGTTCTCTCCCTCCCCACCTCCCTCACCCAGCCTTTTGCCAGTTAGCTCACATTTTTCTTAGATGAGTTGCTGATGTCTACACACTTGTACTCTTCGTCACTCCCCCCCCCCCCCCCCCCCCACCCAAGTTGGAGGGGTGGGTTGTGGATGGTCCACTGGACACTTGGACCAATTCTCTCCCCCACCTCCCTAACAAAATCCATGTATGCTTGTTTAAATTAACTTTTTAAAAAGTTAATTTACAGGGTGTGGGCATTGCTGGTTAGGCCAGCATTTATTGCCCATCCCTAGTTACCCTACAGAAGGTGGTGGAGAGTTGCTGTCTTGAACCGCTGCCATCCTTGAGGTGAAGGTACACCCACTGTGCTGTTAGAGGAGGGAGTTCCATGATGTTGCCCCAGCGACAGTGAAGGAGCGGCGATATATTCCCAACTCAGGGTGGTGAGTGACTTGGAGGGGAATCTCCAGGTGGTGGGTTTCCCAGTATCTGCTGCTCTTCTCCTTCTAAATGTTTGTGGTCATGGATTTGGAAGGTGCTGTCTGAGGAATCTTGGTGAGTTACTGCAGTGCATCTTGTAGATGGTACACTCGGCTGCCACTGTTTATCGATGGTGGAGGGTTTGAATGTTTGTGGGAGGAGGAGCAATCAAGCGGCTGCTTTGTTCCGGATGGTGTCAAGCTTCTTGAGTGTTGTTGGAGCTGCACTCATTCAGGCAAGTGGAGAATATTCCATTACACTTGTAGATTGTGGACAGGCTTTGGGGAGGTCAGGAGGTGAGTTATTCGCCGTAGGGTTCCTAGCCTTTGACCTACCCTGGTAGTCACAGTATTAATATGGCTAGTCCAGTTTCGTTTCTGATCAATGGTAACTCCCTGAGCGTAGATTTCAAGGGGATTCAGCGATGGTAATGCTGTTGAATGGAGGTGGTTAGGTCCTCTCTTGTTGGAGATGGTCATTGCCTGGCACTTGTGTAGCATGAATGTAACTTGTCAGCCCAGGCCTCGGTGTTGTCCAGGTCTTGCTGCATTTGGACATGGATTACTTAATTATCTGAGGAGTCGTGAATAGTGCTGAACACTGTGCAGTCATCCTGAAACATCCCCCACTTCTGACCTTATGATGGAAGTGAGGTCATTGATGAAGCAGCTGAAGATGTTGGGCCTAGGACATACCCTAAGGAACTCTGCTGAGATGATTGACCTCCAACCACCTTCCTTTGTGCCAGGTATGACTCCAAGTAGTGGACAGTTTTCCTCTGATTCCCATTGACTCCAGTTTAGCTAGGGCTCCTTGATGTCATACTCGGTCAAATACTGCCTTGATGTCAAGAGCAGTCACTCAGGACCTGAGTCGGAGACTGGTTTTTTTTGTTTTTTTAAAAATAATTTTTATTCAAATTTTCACATTTTCACAAAAAGAAAACAGTAACAGAAAATTCAAAGAACAAAAAGAACAAACACACCCCCCCCCCCCCATATATACAAAAGAGAAACAATAAATAAATGCCCGTCGTTAGCGAAGATTCAACCCAAAACAAAAACAAAGAAACCCCCCCCCCCCACTGGGTTGCTGCTGCTGCTGACCTTTTGATTTTACCGTTCTGCCAGGAGATCTAGGAATGGTTGCCATCTCCTGAAAAACCCCTGCACTGACCCTCTCAGGGCAAATTTCACCTTCTCCAATTTAATAAACCCCGCCATATCGTTGACCCAGGCCTCCACGCTTGGGGGCCTCGCATCCTTCCACTGAAGAAGAATCCTACCACCCTCGATACCGTCCTTGCTACACCCTTCCAAAACTCCCCCAGCGCTGGGCATGCCCAGAACTTATGGACATGGTTTGCTAGGGCCCCCAGAGCACCTAGCACACCTGTCTTCGCCCCCGAAAAACCTACTCATCCTCGTCCCGGTCATCTGAGCCCAATGCAGCACCTTAAACTGTATGAGGCTAAGCCTCGCACATGAAGAGGAGGAGTTCACCCTTTCCAGGACATCCGCCCACGTCCCCTCCTCAATCTCCTCACCCAGCTCCTCCTCCCATTTACCTTTCAGCTCTTCCACCGAGGCCTCGTCTACCTCCTATATCACCTGGTACGCTTCCGAGATCCTCCCCTCTCCAACCCACACCCCCGAGAGCACCCTGTCCTGAACCCCACGCGGCGGCAGCAGAGGGAACCCCGCCACCTGCCGCCTGACAAACGCCCTTACTTGCATGTACCTAAAGGTGTTCCCTGGGGGGAGCCCAAACTTCCCTTCCAGCTCACCCAGGCTCTGCGAACTTCCCATCTATAAACAGGTCCCCCAGCCTCCTGACACCTGCCCTGTGCCAACTCAGGAACCCGCCATCAATTCTCCCCGGAACAAACCGGTGGTTCCCCCGTATCGGGGACCCCATCGAGAGTCTGAGACTGTTGGTGACTCCTTCCATCACTTTGCTGATGGAGAGTAGACTGATAGGGTGGTAATTGGTTGGGTTGGATTTGTCCTCTTTCTTGTGTACAGGACACACCTGGGCAATTTTCCACATTGCCCCGTAGATGCCAGTGTTGTAGCTGTACTGGAACAGCTTGGCTTGGGGTTGGGGTTGGCCAGTTCTGCAGCACAAATCTTCAGTATTATTGCTGGAATTTTGTCAGGGTCCTTAGACTTTGCAGTATCCAGTGCCTTCAGCTGTTTCTTAATATCACGTGGAGTGTATTGGCTGAAGACTGACATCTGTGATGCTGGGGACATCCGGAGGAGACCGAGATGGATCAACCATTCAGCACTACTGGCTGAAGGTTGTTGTGAATGCCTCAGCCTTGTCTTTAGTACATATGAGCTGGGTTCCTCCATCATTGAGGATGGGGATATTTCTGGAGCCTCCTTCTCCAGTGAGTTGCTTAATTGTCCACCACCATTCATGGCTGGATGTGGCAGGACTATCGAGTTTAGATCGGATGCATTTGTTGTGGAATCGCTTATCTCTGTCTATTACTTGCTGCTTCTGCTGTTTGGCACTGAAGATGTCCTGTATTGTAGTTTTACCAGGTAGACACATCATTTTTCGGTATGCCTGATGTTGCTCCTGGCATGCTCTCCTGCACTCTTCATTGAAACAGGGTTGGTCCCCTAGCTTGGTGGTATGGTAGAGTTGGGAATATGCTGGGCTATGAGGTTTCAGATTGTGTTTGAACACAATTCTGTTGCTGCTGATGGCACACAGCGCCTCATGGCTGCCCAGTCTTGTGTTGCTAGGTCTGTTCGAAGTCTATCCTATTTAGCACGGTGGTAGTGCCACACAACACGATGGAGGCTATCCTCAATGTGAAGACGGGACTTTGTCTCCACAAGGACTGTGCAATGGTCACTTGTATCGATACTGTCATGGCCAGATGCACCATGCAGCAGACAGGTTGGTGAGGATGAGGTCAAGTATGTTTTTCCCTCTGGGTTCCCTCACCACCTGCTGCAGTCCCAGTCTAGCAGCTATGGTCTTTCGGACCATGCCAATGCGGCCTGGTGGTGCTACCGAACCACTGACATTGAAGCCTCCCGCCCAGAGCATATTCTGTGCCCTTGCCACCCTCAGTGCTTCCTCCAAGTGGTGTTTGACATGTAGGAGTACTGATTTGTTAGCTGATGGTGGCTGGTACGTGGTAATCAGCAGGAGGTTTCCTTGCCCATGTTTGACCTGAAGCCATGAGACTTCATGGGGTCCAGAGTCGATGTTGAGGACTCCCAGGGCAACTCTCTCCCGACTGTATACCACTGTGCCGCCATCTCTGCTGGGTCCGTCCTTTTTTTTTAAAATTTAGAGTACCCAATTAATTTTTCCAATTAAGGGGCAATTTAGCATAGCCAATCGACCTAACCTGCACATCTTTGGGTTGTGGGGGCGAAACCCACGCCTCCACAATGACAGTGACCCAGGGCCGGGATCCTGCTGGGTCTGTCCTGCCGGTGAGACAGGACATACCCAGGAATGGTGATAGTGCTGTCTGGGATATTGTCTGTAAGGTATGATTCTGTGAGTATTACTATACCAGGCTGTTTCTGAACTAGTCTGTGAGACAGCTCTCCCAACTTTGGCACAAGCCCCCAGATGTTAGTACGGAGGACTTTGCAGGATCGACAGGGTTGGGTTTGCCGTTGTCGTTTCTGGTGCCTGGTTCGATGCTGGATTTTCTGTCCGGCATCATTCCTTTTTTGTGTTTTCGTAGCAGTTGAATACAACTGAGTGGCTTGCTAGACCATTTCAGAGAGCATTTAAGAGTGAACCACATTGGTGTGGGTCTGGAGTCACATGTAGGTCAGACCAGGTAAAGATGGCAGATTTCCTTCCCTAAAGGGCATTAGTAAACCAGATGGGCTTTTACGACAATCAACAATGGTTTCATGGTCATCATTAGGTTTTTTAATTCCAGATATTTTATATAGAGTTTAAATTCCATCACCTGCCGTGGTGGGATTCGAACCTGGGTCTTCAGGTGATTACCTGGGACTCTGGATTACTATGCCACCGCCTCCCAGAACCAGAAATTATGAAGAACTGGTATCAGCAAAGGCAACCTTAAAACTATGAGATAGCCCAACTACTGGGCTAATAACCGATAGAAGTGGAAACCTGCTCCCCTCGCCCAGTCCTGTATGTGACCCTGGTCCCACACTATTATGGTTGACTCTTAACTGTCCTCCGAAGTGGCTTCAACAGACCCCACAGTTGCATCACTGAACGCTGATTAACAAAGCCCCAAAACGCACATTCTGAGCAACAGGCGGTGGACAATAAATGCTAGACTTGCCAGTGACCGCCCACATCCTGTGAGTGAATTAAGAGTGAAACATTAACAATGAAAGAAGAATGTGCAGGTTAGGTGGATTGACCATGCTAAATTGCCCTTGGTGTTTAGGTAGGTTACAGGGTTGTGTGGTTGGGGCAGGGGAGTGAGCCTGGTTGCAGTGCCCTTTGAGAGAGTTGGTCTGGACCCGATGGGCCAAATGGCCTCCTTCTGCGCTGTAGATTCTATGTAGACCCTGAGAAGCAGACACAAAGGGAAAGTGCCCAAAACCAGGAACAACACAAGTGAATCTGGCAAATTTACGTTGATGTTTGCAGACTGTCCGTCGGGGGGCTGGTGTAACCGCAGGTTCAAAACTGCCGGCCTCTTGTTCGGAGGGCGACGGTTTTAGGATGGTTTAAAGGTTTTCAGTAAAGTTCCCGGTGCTTGGGCTTTGGCACTTAGTGGATAATGAGATGTTAAAGTGACCCATTTAAATGAACAATTATCGGATTAGTGTTGGCAGCGGGGAGAATTAGAGGCTGTAATCCGTTGCTGACATGTGCATTGTGTGGATGGGACAACAGAACAGCCACACACAGGACTTCCACGGCATCATTACCATCACTGACTGCCGGAGACGGTCCTGCTCCGTAAAGGAACATCGAAACAGGAGTAGGGCATTCAGCCCCTCAAACTTGTTCTGCCATTCTATTTTGCTACTGTTGCTCCGCATCTAAAGAAAATTTTATCGACCGTCGTGTTGAAAGATCCAGTTGTCTTCCAGCATCTAAGACCCTTTGAGACCGAGAACTTGGATTTTCAACATCCTTTGTGAAGTGCTTCCTTGAATGACCTAACTCTTAATTTGATGATGTCCCTTTGTTCTAGATTTCCGCATCCATCAGCAGATATGGGTACGGTGGCATGATGGCTATGTCACTGGGCTAGTAATCCAGAGCCCCGGACTAATGGCAAAGAAACACAAATTCAAATCCCACCCTGGAAGCTAGAAAATTAAAATTTGGTTAATGCTGACCAGGAAACGAGTGGATTGTTTTTTTTGTTTTAAAAACCCATCTGTTTCACTCTCATCCATCAGGATAGGGAATCTGCCATCCTTGCCTCTGGTCAGGCCAAAAGTGATTCCAAAGCCACAGCAACGTGGTTGACTCTTCCACCTGAAACAATTTAGTAAGCCACCCAGTTACAAAGCCAGAGCAATGAGGAAGTGTGCTAGTTTTAGAAGGTGGCTCCCCACCATCTTCCCGAGGGTGATGAAGAATGAGCAAAACGTGCTGGCCTCGCCATTGAAACAGGCACCTTGTGAATGAATAAAATAAAAAATATTTTATCCCTTTAAACTTTCAGTTTGATCAATCTCCTAAACCCGAGGGTTTGCAAATCCAGTCTTCCCAACCTGTTCTGATTTAACCCTTTTCGCCCCAGTATCATTCTGGAAAACCTGCACTGCAGCCCCTCCCACGGCCAGTGTATTATATGTCTGTGAACATTGCTGTCCCCAGGCTCTGTGTTGCCATAGAACATAGGACATAACAGCGCAGTACAGGCCCTTCGGCCCTCGATGTTGCGCCGACCTGTGAAACCAATCTAAAGAACGTCTACACTATTCCCTTATCATCCATATGTCTATCCAGGCCATGGTGGTGAACACACCGATTCTTATTGGTTAGATGGTTACAAGGAGTAAATACCATTATAGGGGTGTGACGCCCGAGGCTGCCAGCAACCACACTGCGTGGCTCCGGATCAGTCCTGTGTGACGACGCACCTTTGGTGCAGGAAGAACAATGCTGGTTATTGCTTAACACGAGGGGAATGAAATGAAATGAAAATCGCTTATTGTCACAAGTAGGCTGGTTCGGACAATGGGGCCGGACCGGCAACACTTTGTATTATTCATGTGAACAGAGTTGTAGATGAATTATTAATGGCAGAGATTGAGCAGGTGTGAGAGCGCGTTTCCAATTACAGCCCGACAGCAGACACTGTCGCCTGTGTCTGAACATCCCCATCAACACTTTTTATACACAGCTTCCAAGATGCAATCCAGCCCTCCTGAAGGCAAGATTGAGAAGCCCACACTAACCCGCAGGGTATCTGCTGAGGTTTTGCGAACCTGTTAACTGAGGAGATTGTTTTTAAAAATTAATTTGTGGAATTTGAACCTCGTCTCAAGGCCAGTATTTATTGCCCATGCCTAATTGTCCTTAAGAAGATGGACGCCTTGAACCACTGGTGTAGGTACACAGTGTTATTTTCTGTAGCAGCTTGTTACAATGGCTAGGCCATTTCAGAGGGTAGTTCAGCTGAGGGTCTGGAGTTGCATGTAGGCCAGAATGGGGAATGGTGGCAGATTCCCCCCCACCCCCACCCCTGCAAAGTAGCATTTTATTCAAAATGAATTAATTAATTGAATTTAAATTCCCATAGTTGCCCTGATGGGTTTTGATTTGTGTCTGCAAACATTCATCCAGCCCTCTAGAAAGTCCACTATGCTACAGCTTGCTTGGGTTTAAAGGCTGCCTGAAAATATGATAAAGATTTGCTTGAAGGAGATGTGTGCGGGCAGCGGCCCTGTGAGGCTTGTAGTGGGCAAGGTGGCAATTGCCCGTTCCATTCCTGGTAATTCTTCCTTTGAGTCTTTTGATGTGTGGGCGTTTTCGGCAAGCACCGAATACACTGAAAGACAGAGAGGTACCATTGTGTTTGGCATCCAAACACATCACCAGCTCTTAGCTTTAACCTATCCCCACCTCTCTTGTCACAACCAGTTGCACTTGGTGGAACAGTTGGTTTCCCCACTGCTTGTCTGTCCCTTGTTGGGTTCACAGTTCCACATGTGGTAATTCAGCACCAGTGTTGAGCAAATGACAGACCTTTCATATGTGAGCCTACCCAGTCACTGTTAATGTACAATTCAGCTGTGGAGGCTTTGAACCCAAACCGTTCCTCATCCAGTACCTGTGGCAGAGAGGCGGTTTCCGTCCAGACACGGGCCATTAGAAGGTATCAGCCGAAGGAAACCTAGCTGATTTCACCCCCGCGCGCCCCCCCCCCCCCCCCCCCCCCCCCAAACACCCCAACCTCGGCCACGAGTCGTAAACACTAGTTTGCAATTGTGTTCCATGTCACCTAGAAGAGGAATGGTCTCCTGACCTCAGGGCAGGTGGGGGAATTTAGCCTTGCTCTTGTATCTGCCTCAACAACAAATCAAGAAAGTACTCCTTTTTTGTTTTTCTTTATAAATTTACCCAATTTATTTTTTTGCAATTCAGGGGCAATTTTAGCGTGGGCAATCCACCTACCCTGCGCATCTTTTGGATTGTGGGGGCGAGACCCACGCAAACATGGGAGAATGTGCAAACTCCACACGGGCTGGGACCTCGGCGCCACTGGGCCACTGTGCTGCCCATCAACAAAGTACTGCTATTCCCCAACAACATTCCCAAAAATCCAAACCCCCCCCCATTAATGTTTTATATTTTCACTAACATCAGCCGAGCTAAGTCTGAAGGAGTTGTGATTGAACTCCTGAAGTGAGGGCCGAGGGAACTGGGATCAGCCGGTGCAGTCATCGAGGGCCCCCTGCTGGCCAGTCTAAGGTTTGCAGAATGGCACCACTAACAATGTGGGCCCTCTGAAGTGGCCTTGCATGCCACTCAGTTCAAGGGCAATTGGGGATGGGCAATAAATACTGGCCCAGTCACGTCCGCATCCTATGACGAGATTTATTTTTAACCCTCGAAGGCCGAAATAATTTTACGGTTCTGACCCCTTGCCCTGATCTCCCCAGCAAAGAAAATTGTTTCACAATAAATCCTTTAACCTTAAATCACCTCCATTAGATCATACTTTAGTTTTGTACTCGAGGAAATGCAAGACTGGTACCTGGATTCCCAAACTCAGCAAGAACAGGAACTTTAACCTTGCACCTTCTTGGCCCAGTATTTAAAATGGCCGCCAGCAACTAGAGTCAACATGGTCGCACAGACTAATCAGCTGGGCAAGGATCCATCAGGGTGTGATGGGGAAAACTTGGTGCCTTCTTAATTTGTTAATTTTCTAAATAGTACCGTTGCAATTTCTGTTCTCTGATGCCTGGGAGGCAGGTCACTGAGGGGAGAGTCCGCTGTTTTTAAAACTTCCACTTCTCTGATTCTATTTTAGGGTTTGGATTTGTGACATTTGAGAGTGAAGATATTGTGGAGAAGGTTTGCGAAATTCACTTCCATGAAATCAACAACAAAATGGTGAGTGAGGAGCGTGTTGTGTTTTGGGGTTACGTGTTGCGATGTGGGAGAAGGGCTGCATTGCATGTCAGTGGAGGAGTACAGGCCGGGTCTGGCGGTGTGGGCAGGGCCGGGTCTGGCGGTGCGGGAGGTATGGGCCGGGTCTGGCGGTGCGGGAGATACGGGCCGGGTCTGGCGGTGCGGGAGATAAGGGCCGGGTCTGGCGGTGTGGGAGATACGGGCCGGGTCTGGCGGTGCGGGAGATACGGGCCGGGTCTGGCGGTGCGGGAGATACGGGCCGGGTCTGGCGGTGCGGGAGATACGGGCCGGGTCTGGCGGTGCGGGAGGTGTGGGCCGGGTCTGGCGGTGCGGGAGATACGGGCCGGGTCTGGCGGTGCGGGAGATACGGGCCGGGTCTGGCGGTGCGGGAGATACGGGCCGGGTCTGGCGGTGCAGGAGATACGGGCCGGGTCTGGCGGTGTGGGAGGTACAGGCTGGGTCTGACGGAGCGGGAGGTACGGGCTGGGTCTGGCGGTGCGGGAGGTACGGGCCGGGTCTGGCGGTGCGGGAAATACGGGCCGGGTCTGGCGGTGCGGGAGGTACGGGCCGGGTCTGGCGGTGCGGGAGATACGGGCCGGGTCTGGCGGTGCGGGAGGTATGGGCCGGGTCTGGCAGTCAGGAGGGTAATAGGCCGGGTCTGACGGAGCGGGAGGTACGGGCTGGGTCTGGCGGTCAGGGGGTGTAACGGGCCGGGTCTGGCGGTGCGGGAGGTATGGGCCGGGTCTGGCAGTCAGGAGGGTAATAGGCCGGGTCTGACGGAGCGGGAGGTACGGGCTGGGTCTGGCGGTCAGGGGGGTAACGGGCCGGGTCTGGCGGTCAGGGGGGTAATGGGCCGGGTCTGGCGGTGCGGGAGATACGGGCCGGGTCTGGCGGTCAGGGGGGTAATGGGCCGGGTCTGGCGGTCAGGGGGGTAATGGGCCGGGTCTGGCGGTCAGGGGGTTATGTGGTGCGGGGGGTAATGGGCCGGGTCAGGCGGTGCGGGAGATACGGGCCGGGTCTGGCGGTCAGGGGGGTAACGGGCCTGGTCTGGCGGTCAGGGGGGTAATGGGCCGGGTCTGGCGGTGCGGGAGATACGGGCCGGGTCAGGCGGTGCGGGAGATACGGGCCGGGTCTGGCGGTCAGGGGGGTAATGGGCCGGGTCTGGCGGTGCGGGAGATACGGGCCGGGTCTGGCGGTGCGGGAGGTACGGGCCGGGTCTGGCGGTGCGGGGGGTAATGGGGCCGGGTCTGGCGGTGCGGGGGGTAATGGGCCGGGTCTGGCAGTCAGGGGGGTAATGGGCCGGGTCTGGCGGTCAGGGGGCTATGGGCCGGGTCTGGCGGTGCGGGGGGTAATGGGGCCGGGTCTAGCGGTGCGGGAGGTACGGAGGGGTCTGGCGGTGCGGGAGGTACGGGCCGGGTCTGGCGGTGCGGGAGGTACGGGCCGGGTCTGGCGGTGCGGGAGGTAATGGCGCCGGGTCTGGCGGTGCGGGAGGTATGGGCTGGGTCTGGCGGTGCGGGAGGTAATGGGGCCGGGTCTGGCGGTGCGGGAGGTATGGGCCGGGTCTGGCGGTTAGGGGGGTAATGGGCCGGGTCTGGCGGTGCGGGAGGTATGGGTCGGGTCTGGTGGTGCGGGGGGTATGGGCCGGGTCTGGCGGTGCGGGGGGTAATGGGGCCGGGTCTGGCGGTGCGGGAGGTATGGGCCGGGTCTGGCGGTGCGGGAGGTACGGATGGGTCTGGCGGTCAGGGGGGTATGGGCCGGGTCTGGCGGTGCGGGAGGTATGGGCCGGGTCTGGCGGTGCGGGAGGTATGGGCCGGGTCTGGCGGTGCGGGGGGTAATGGGGCCGGGTCTGGCGGTGCGGGAGGTATGGGCCGGGTCTGGCGGTGCGGGAGGTATGGGTCGGGTCTGGCGGTGCAGGTGATACGGGCCGGGTCTGGCGGTGCGGGGGGTAATGGGGCCGGGTCTGGCGGTGCGGGAGGTATGGGTCGGGTCTGGCGGTGCAGGTGATACGGGCCGGGTCTGGCGGTGCGGGGGGTAATGGGGCCGGGTTTGGCGGTGCGGGAGGTACGGGCCGGGTCTGGCGGTGCGGGAGGTATGGGTCGGGTCTGGCGGTGCAGGTGATACGGGCCGGGTCTGGCGGTGCGGGGGGTAATGGGGCCGGGTCTGGCGGTGCGGGAGGTATGGGCCGGGTCTGGCGGTGCGGGGGGTAATGGGGCCGGGTCTGGCGGTGTGGGAGGTATGGGCCCGGTCTGGCGGTGCAGGTGATACGTGCCGGGTCTGGCGGTGCGGGTGATACGTGCCGGGTCTGGCGGTGCGGGTGATACGTGCCGGGTCTGGCGGTGCGGGTGACACGTGCCGGGTCTGGCGGTGCGGGGGGTATGGGCCGGGTCTGGCGGTGCGGGTGACACGTGCCGGGTCTGGCGGTGCGGGGGGTATGGGCCGGGTCTGGCGGTGCGGGTGACACGTGCCGGGTCTGGCGGTGCGGGGGGTATGGGCCGGGTCTGGCGGTGCGGGTGACACGTGCCGGGTCTGGCGGTGCGGGGGGTATGGGCCGGGTCTGGCGGTGCGGGTGATACGTGCCGGGTCTGGCGGTCAGGGGGGTATGGGCCGGGTCTGGCGGTGCGGGAGGAATGGGCCGGGTCTGGGGGGTAATGGGCCGGGTCTGGCGGTCAGGGGGGTAATGGGCCGGGTCTGGCGGTCAGGGGGCTATGGGCCGGGTCAGGGGGCTATGGGCCGGGTCTGGCACTGCGGAGGGTAATGGGCCGGGTCTAGCGGTGCGAGGGGTTATGGGCTGGGTTTGGCGGTGCGGGGGGTATGGGCCGGGTCTGGCGGTGCGGGAGTAATGGGCCGGGTCAGGGGGGTAATGGGCCGGGTCTGGCGGCCAGGGGGGTAATGGGCCGGGTCTGGCGGTCAGGGGGCTATGGGCCGGGTCAGGGGGCTATGGGCCGGGTCAGGGGGCTATGGGCCGGGTCAGGCAGTCAGGAGGGTAATAGGCCGGGTCTGACGGAGCGGGAGATACGGGCCGGGTCTGGCGGTGCGGGAGGTACGGGCCGGGTCTGGCGGTGCGGGAGGTACGGGCCGGGTCTGGCGGTGCGGGGGGTAATGGGGCCGGGTCTGGCGGTCAGTGGGCTATGGGCCGGGTCTGGCGGTGCGGGGGGTAATGGGGCCGGGTCTGGCGGTGCGGGAGGTACGGAGGGGTCTGGCGGTGCGGGAGGTATGGGCTGGGTCTGGCGGTGCGGGAGGTACAGATGGGTCTGGCGGTGCGGGAGGTATGGGCCGGGTCTGGCGGTGCGGGGGGTAATGGGGCCGGGTCTGGCGGTGCGGGAGGTATGGGCCGGGTCTGGCGGTGCAGGTGATACGTGCCGGGTCTGGCGGTGCGGGGGGTAATGGGGCCGGGTCTGGCGGTGCGGGAGGTATGGGCCGGGTCTGGCGGTGCGGGAGGTACGGGCCGGGTCTGGCGGTGCGGGAGGTATGGGCCGGGTCTGGCGGTGCGGGGGGTAATGGGGCCGGGTCTGGCGGTGTGGGAGGCACGGGCCGGGTCTGGCGGTGCCGGGGGTAATGGGGCCGGGTCTGGCGGTGCAGGTGATACGTGCCGGGTCTGGCGGTGCGGGGGGTATGGGCCGGGTCTGGCGGTGCGGGAGTAATGGGCCGGGTCTGGGGGTAATGGGCCGGGTCTGGCGGTCAGGGGGGTAATGGGCCGGGTCTGGCGGTCAGAGGGCTATGGGCCGGGTCAGGGGGCTATGGGCCGGGTCTGGCACTGCGGAGGGTAATGGGCCGGGTCTAGCGGTGCGGGGGGGTAATGGGCCGGGTCAGGAGGTTATGGGCTGGGTTTGGCGGTGTGGGGGGGTAATGGGCCGGGTCAGGGGGTTATGGGCTGGGTTTGGCGGTGCGGGGGGGTAATGGGCCGGGTCTGGGGGAGTAATGGGCCGGGTCTGGCGGTGCGGAGGGTAATGGGGCCGGGTCTGGCGGTGCGGGGGCGGGGGGGGGGGGGGGGGGGGGGTAATGGGCCGGGTCTGGCGGTCAGAGGGGTTATGGGCCAGGTCTGGTGGTCAGGGGGGGTATGGGCTGGGTCTGGCGGCCAGGGGGGTAATGGGCCAGGTCTGGCGGTCAGGGGGGGTATGGGCTGGGTCTGGCGGCCAGGGGGGTAATGGGCCAGGTCTGGCGGTCAGGGGGGGTATGGGCTGGGTCTGGCAGTGCGGGGGGTACTGGGCCGGGTCTGGCGGTGCGGGGGATAATGGGCCGGGTTGGGGGATAATGGGCCGGGTCAGGGGGGAATGGGCCGGGTCTGGCAGTGCGGGAGGTATGGGTCGGGTCTGGCAGTGCGGGAGATACGGGTCGGGTCTGGCGGTGCGGGAGGTGTGGGCCGGGTCTGGCAGTCAGGAGGGTAATAGGCCGGGTCTGACGGAGCGGGAGGTACGGGCCGGGTCTGGCGGTCAGGGGGGGTAATGGGCCGGGTCTGGCGGTCAGAGGGGTTATGGGCCGGGTCTGGCGGTCAGAGGGGTAATGGGCCGGGTCTGGCGGTCAGAGGGGTAATGGGCCGGGTCTGGTGGTCAGGGGGGGTATGGGCTGGGTCTGGCGGCCAGGGGGGTAATGGGCCGGGTCTGGTGGTCAGGGGGGGTATGGGCTGGGTCTGGCGGCCAGGGGGGTAATGGGCCAGGTCTGGCGGCCAGTGGGGTAATGGGCCGGGTCTGGCGGTCAGGGGGGGTATGGGCTGGGTCTGGCGGCCAGGGGGGTAATGGGCCAGGTCTGGCGGGTAATGGGCCGGGTCTGGCAGTGCGGGGGGTACTGGGCCGGGTCTGGCGGTGCGGGGGGTACTGGGCCGGGTCTGGTGGTCAGGGGGATAATGGGCCGGGTCAGGGGGGAATGGGCCGGGTCTGGCGGTGCGGGAGGTATGGGCCGGGTCAGGGGGGAATGGGCCGGGTCTGGCGGTGCGGGAGGTATGGGCCGGGTCTGGCGGTGCGGGAGGTATGGGCCGGGTCTGGCGGTGCGGGAGGTATGGGCCGGGTCTGGCGGTGCAGGAGGTATGGGCCGGGTCTGGCGGTGCGGGAGGTATGGGCCGGGTCTGGCGGTGCGGGAGGTATGGGCCGGGTCTGGCGGTGCAGGTGATACGGGCCGGGTCTGGCGGTGCGGGGGGTAATGGGGCCGGGTCTGGCGGTGCGGGAGGTGTGGGCCGGGTCTGGCAGTCAGGAGGGTAATGGGGCCGGGTCTGGCGGTGCGGGGGGTAATGGGGCCGGGTCTGGCGGTGCGGGAGGTATGGGCCGGGTCTGGCGGTGCGAGAGGTATGGGCCGGGTCTGGCGGTGCGAGAGGTATGGGCCGGGTCTGGCGGTGCGGGAGGTATGGGCCGGGTCTGGCGGTGCGGGAGGTATGGGCCGGGTCTGGCGGTGCGGGAGGTATAGGCCGGGTCTGGCGGTGCGGGAGGTATGGGCCGGGTCTGGCGGTGCGGGAGGTATGGGCCGGGTCTGGCGGTGCGGGAGGTATAGGCCGGGTCTGGCGGTGCGGGAGGTATGGGCCGGGTCTGGCGGTGCGGGAGGTATGGGCCGGGTCTGGCGGTGCGGGAGGTAATGGGGCCGGGTCTGGCGGTGCGGGAGGTATGGGTCGGGTCTGGCGGTGCGGGAGGTATAGGCCGGGTCTGGCGGTGCGGGAGGTATGGGCCGGGTCTTGCGGTGCGGGAGGTATGGGCCGGGTCTGGCGGTGCGGGAGGTATGGGCCGGGTCTGGCGGTGCGGGAGGTATGGGCCGGGTCTGGCGGTGCGGGAGGTATGGGCCGGGTCTGGCGGTGCGGGAGGTATGGGCCGGGTCTGGCGGTGCGGGAGGTATAGGCCGGGTCTGGCGGTGTGAGGGTAAAGGGGCTGTCTGACTTCTCTTCACCTTCATTTGTTGAGTTGGTTCTGAGGAAACCTGAGTGTATTTTGACATGAATATTTGTATTTCAGAGAACCGATTCCTTGGTTGCTGTCCACTAATTTAGAGTTCCAACTCTAGGTTGATAGCCAGGAGCTTTGGTCCAGACACTCGCCTTACTCCAATTTAAACCTTGAGAGAAAACACAAACTCGGGCTTTGCCAGGAATGTTGGCGAATGTTCAGTGTGTTTAAGTGGTTGTCACGGCCCCAATGTCGGGGAGCACAGTCTGCCCACTGTCTCTCCAGCTCTCTCACTCTGTTGGAGCAACAACATGCCAAGTGCTGCATTTAAGCCATTAATTCCTCAGGAAGCTCCAGTTCTCATCTCTAACCCTCATTCCTATGCTGTAGCCCCCATGGTTTGGTTTGGTTCATTATCTGCCTGTGCATGTGTGTGTGTGAGAATAATGGTGCTGTTCAGTCACTGTCAGAGCTAACTGGTCTGTTTAATCTGGCATAGGTCGAGTGCAAGAAAGCACAGCCCAAGGAAGTGATGTCACCAACAGGAACGGCCAGGGGGCGCTCTCGAGTGATGCCCTATGGGATGGATGCCTTCATGTTGGGAATCGGCATGCTGGGTATGAATGGCATTGACGTCAATTTAGCTGCGGGTAATCAAGCCCTGAAATCTCTCTATTTCACTCTTTCTTCACTCTTTTCCTCTTCCATGCTCACCCTCCCCACGAAGGCAGTGACTCTGACTGGTTGACAATTTCCTGGTCTTTGCAATCCTCGCTGTTGCTCCCCAGCTCTGCTCACTGCCCACCAGCCCAGAAGGCGCTGGAAAAACGTAGCAGATCTGCTGTCAGGAGAGAAATCAAGTTAACGTTTCGAGTCCTTTCTTTGACTCTTGTTCGAAATGAAAGGGGGGGGAAGAATGTAGAAACTGGAACAAAAGACAGATGGCCCGGTGCGACAGGGCACCATGCTGCCACGAAACACATCTTCCCCTCGCCCTGCCCTATCAGCATTCCACAGGGACCACTCCCTGCATGATCCCTGCTCCACTTCTGGTCCATTTCCCATTCCCTTCCCACGGCACCTTCCATTCTAATCGCTGAAGTGGGTTCAAGGCCCCAAATACTCCTTTCAGCATTTCAATTGCACTACTATAGTTTTGTTTATCGTATTCGCTGCTCCTGATGCAGTCTCCTGCCCATAGGGGAGACAAAACGCAGACTGGGCAACCGCATTGCGGAACACTGTAAGCTCAGTCTGCAAGCGTGACACCCCCTCCCCCCAACCTTCTTGTTGCTTGCTGTTTCAACTCAGCACCTTGCTCTCCTGCCCATATGTCTCTCATTGGCCTACTGCAATGCAACAGTGAAGTCTAGCACAAGCTGGAGGAGCAGCATCTCATCTTCAACATTGAGTTTGGCAACTTTAGATTTTGACCTTTCTCCTCCACCCTAAACCCTTTCCACTTTTATATTCCATTTTTATATTCCATACATGTGTTGCCTCAGTGCAAACACACCCTCCCCCCTCTCACACACCAGCCCATCTGTCTTTTGTTCTTAAAGTTGCTACTTTTGTTGTAGTTTTTACATTCGCCCCCTTTCAGTTCTGATGAAGTATCATAGAATTATACAATTTTCAGTACAGAAGGAGGCCATTCAGCCCATCGACTCTACACCGGCCCTTGAAAGAGCATCCTACTTAAGCCCACACCTCCACCCTATCCCAGTAAACCCACCCCGCCATCCTTTTTGGACACTAAGGAGCAATTTAGCGTAACCAGTCCGCCTAACCCGCACATCTTTGGACCATGGGAGGAAACCGGAGCACCCGGAGGAAACCCACCCAGACACGGGGTGAAAGTGCTAACTCCACAAAGACAGTCCCCCGGGGCCGGAATTGAACCCGGGTCCCTGGTTCTGTGAGGCAGTACTGCTGCCCTAACTCTAAACATTAACTCTGTTTTTGTCCCAATAGATACTGTCAGACCTGCTGTGTTTTCCAGCATCCAATGTTCTTGTTTTGGATTCACACATCCGCAGTATTTTGCTTATCTGCCAGCCCTTACACGGATTGACAAATAGATTGTTACTCGCCTATGTGGTCCTTTTGTGACCACAATGTCATCCAGGGCTGGTCAGTCATTTCTGTAGAATTCTGCTGCATAGTTCCATGATAAGGTTGTGAATTTGCTTACTTTCCTCTTGCAGGGTACCCAGGTTTCCAGGCTGCCTCGTATGCGAGCCGCGGCTACACAGGACTTGCTCCCGGCTACACCTACCAGTTTCCCGGTATGTTGGCCTGCCCGTGCCGAGAGGTTTAACAACGCTGAGCTCATTTCTCCCTGATCCCTTAGATTAATTACTTTAAAACTTGCCCTATTTTAAGTGGACTTGGTTTAGTTGAATGCAAAAGTTTGTTCCAACATCTCTCTTTCCATTTTGTCTCCTTTCTTTGTTGACTTCTTTCCAGGGCCCTTACTGCTGCCTCCAGCCACCACACTTCCATCTTCAGCCGGGAGGGCTGGACAGTCTGGAGTGCAGGCGTCACAGTGGCCCCCGTCGATGCTGCTGCAGGACTGGCCGACAGGAGGTGAGCTTCTGCAGGGCAGGACAGGGCCTGAAATGTTTGAATTTATCCAGTGACGTTGCAACTATGCCACCACCTCTCCTTCCCAGAGTCGGGGAGACAGACGGAGGGTGCCCCTCTGTATCAAACTGCCGCAAAGTAGCTCCCTCCCTGACAGCACTGTGGGTGCACCTACACCACCACACATGGGCGGCAGCGGTTCACCCACCACCTCAAGGGCAAATAGGGATGGGCAGTAAATGCTGGCTCAGCAAAGTCACACCCACATCCCATAAATTCATTTTTAAAAACTCTTGACTCCTTGAGATAAATATTTTGGATATTGATATTTTCCAAATTTACAGGTGGGGCCAGCGGGGATGAAGAGAGGGCAGGATGATGACATAGTTTCAGAATATTTTGTACCAGTAACTTTAATAAGAACCTCGAGGACCTGTGCCTGCTCAGTCAATCGCAATGGAGACTGTTCTCAGAGTGAGTAAGACCCCCAAACAAAATCAGGAGATGGGGGCTGTTGCAGTGACCGGAGGGGGGGCTCAATATCCAAAATATTTCCGGTCAATGTTTTTAAAAATGCACAAGTTAGTCCAGTGGAAATAATTTAATGAAATATTTTCAATATTTGCACCACCTCCTCCCCATCCCCCCCCCCCCCCCCCCCCCCGTTCACAACTCCCATTTCTTACTGCCCACTTTGTAATTGACGCCGTACTGATTGGCTAAAGGGTGTTTGAAGAGAACCCCTGGCAAGATGGGCTGACCTCGGGTTTTATTTCCCCTGGTTTTCTGGAATTGGTCGAGTATTGAAAACTTGGCCAACCTTGGCAGTAATGCGAATCTGTGTCCACTGGGTGGCAGTGGTGTACACGAATCGACATTGCTGCAGGTTCTAACTTTCCCACCGGCCTGTTTTTAAATTATTATTTTCTTTTAAACCCAGCTGAATGGCTTTCTGTTTTCTGAAGTCCCCAAGGTCTGTGCTGCACGCGTCCACCCTGTAACGTTCTCCATCCCAGCAAGATGTCTGAGATCAGAGAGTGAACGAGGGGATGATTTGTTTTCCCCTACTGTGGCAATCTCAGATTGGTGTCCTCACTGAAACACTTGAAAACTCACTATTGCAGTTGGCTGCAGTTGCACTTGGCCAGTATGGGGTCTCTACACGGAGGTCTCGCTGACTGGGAGAGTTTAATGTTCTGATATTGTCTCTCCCACTCTCTCTGGTCAGTGTGCTGATATCAGAGGACAGTTCCACAGTGTGCCCTGTTCAGCTGTGTTCTTGCCCAGGAGTGTCAGCACATCATTTAATCGCATGAGAGCCACACCGGAACTTTGACCTTGGTTCAGCCACTGACCAGCAGAGCTGGGAAGCAGGGATTCTGGCACAGCTTATCTGTCGCTAACCCAGGCATGTCAAAGCCAGTTGTATTGAAGTTTAACTCGCTTCCCTATTTGGCTGACGACAACTGGCTCAGCACAGATTGGGAAGCAAACGTATGGGGCTGGATTCTCCGCCGTCGGGATGCTCCATTTTGCCAGCAGCCCGCTGCGGTGTGTCCCAGGTCTGAATGGCTCCATTCCACACCGTCGTGAGCGGCAAGAAAGCGCAACGGTGTGCTGCTGATTTGTGAATGTTGCTACTGTTTCAGAATAGAGTGCTGGTGAAGACATTTTCCCAGTGTGCAGACTCGAGCTGCGTTTACAGTGTATCTCCGAATGTAACAGGAGCGGGGAGGTGATGAGCAGAGGGTCACAGGGCCATGTTTTCTCTGTCTGTGATCATGGATCTTGCTTGGTGTCAGGATCAGGTTAAAGAGAGCAGCTGGAGGAAGGCACCGGTCTGCTGAGCTTGCTTCGTGCAGTGCACTGTCTGTGATACATGACTGCTGTATCCATCCAGAGATGGTTTATTGATCTTTGGTCTTGCGTGGTGCTGATTGTTTTCTCTCTCTCTCTATTTTTCCCTCCCTGTTTCTCTCAGCAATCCCTCTCACCGCATATGGGCCAATGGCAGCAGCTGCAGCAGCAGCAGTGGTTCGAGGAACAGGTAAGGAAACAGGGCAGAGATAACTCAAGCCAGTATCACACTCGCACTGTACTGGATCCAAAATCACCTCCTCCCCCACCCCCCAACCCAAATTTTCTTCATCTATACTTCCCCCAGACCCACCCTGCCCCCTACCAAATCTAGAATCATCTCACTCAAATTATCCACACTCTGTAATTGCTCCAGAATCGCTCCCGTCCTGCTCCAGAATCGCTCCCCTCCTGCTCCAGAATCGCTCCCCTCCTGCTCCAGAATCGCTCCCCTCCTGCTCCAGAATCGCTCCCCTCCTGCTCCAGAATCGCTCCCCTCCTGCTCCAGAATCGCTCCCCTCCTGCTCCAGAATCGCTCCCCTCCTGCTCCAGAATCGCTCCCCTCCTGCTCCAGAATCGCTCCCCTCCTGCTCCAGAATCGCTCCCCTCCTGCTCCAGAATCGCTCCCCTCCTGCTCCAGAATCGCTCCCCTCCTGCTCCAGAATCGCTCCCCTCCTGCTCCAGAATCGCTCCCCTCCTGCTCCAGAATCGCTCCCCTCCTGCTCCAGAATCGCTCCCCTCCTGCACAACTTCAGTAATTAGTCTGGAGGACAGGGATTGGTCTGGGGGGGTCAGTCAGTAACTGGTCAGTGGTCTGGGAGGTTGGTCAGTAATTGGACAATGGGTATGGGGAGGTCAATCAGTAACTGGTCCGTGGTCTTTATGGATCAGGGGGTCAGTCAATTACTGGTGGAGGTAAGTTAGTAAGGTCAGTGGGCTGGAGGTTTGGGGGGGGTCAGTCAATAACTGGTCTGGGGTGGTGGGTGGGGTTAGTCGGTAACTGGTCAGTGGTCTGGGTGAGTCAGCCAGTAACTGGTCAATGGTCTGGAGGGGTTGTGGGGCCAATCAGTATCTGGTTGGTGGTCTGGAGGAAGGAGAATCAGTCAGTAACTGGGGTGAGGGTATCAGTCCGTATCTGGTCAGGGGTCTGGGGGGGTGGGGAGAACTGAATCGGTAACTGGCCAGTGGTCCAGGGGTTGGAGAGGCGTCAGTCAGTAACTGGTCAATTGTCTGGGTGGGGGTGTAGGGGGGATCAGTCAGTAACTGGTCAATGGCCTGGAGGATGGGGGGTGATCAGTCAGTAACTGGTCAATGGCCAGGAGGACAGGGGGGTCAGTCAGTAACTGGTCAATGGCCTGGAGGACAGGGGGGGTCAGTCAGTAACTGGTCAATGGCCAGGAGGACAGGGGGGGTCAGTCAGTAACTGGTCAATGGCCTGGAGGATGGGGGGTGATCAGTCAGTAACTGGTCAATGGCCAGGAGGACAGGGGGGGTCAGTCACTAACTGGTCAATGGCCAGGAGGACAGGGGGGTCAGTCAGTAACTGGTCAATGGCCAGGAGGACGGGGGGGGGGGTCAGTCAGTAACTGGTCAATGGCCTGGAGGATGGGGGGTGATCAGTCAGTAACTGGTCAATGGCCTGGAGGACAGGGGGGGTCAGTCAGTAACTGGTCAATGGCCAGGAGGACGGGGGGGGTCAGTCACTAACTGGTCAATGGCCAGGAGGACAGGGGGGTCAGTCAGTAACTGGTCAATGGCCTGGAGGACAGGGGGGGTCAGTCAGTAACTGGTCAATGGCCAGGAGGACAGAGGGGGTCAGTCAGTAACTGGTCAATGGCCAGGACAGAGGGGGTCAGTCAGTAACTGGTCAATGGCCAGGACAGAGGGGGGCAGTCAGTAACTGGTCAATGGCCAGGAGGACGGGGGGGTCAGTCAGTAACTGGTCAATGGCCAGGAGGACAGAGGGGGTCAGTCAGTAACTGGTCAATGGCCAGGAGGACAGAGGGGGTCAGTCAGTAACTGGTCAATGGCCAGGACAGAGGGGGTCAGTCAGTAACTGGTCAATGGCCAGGAGGACGGGGGGTCAGTCAGTAACTGGTCAATGGCCAGGAGGACAGAGGGGGTCAGTCAGTAACTGGTCAATGGCCAGGAGGACAGAGGGGGTCAGTCAGTAACTGGTCAATGGCCAGGAGGACAGAGGGGGTCAGTCAGTAACTGGTCAATGGCCTGGAGGACAGAGGGGGTCAGTCAGTAACTGGTCAATGGCCTGGAGGACAGGGGGGGTCAGTCAGTAACTGGTCAATGGCCAGGAGGACAGGGGGGGTCAGTCAGTAACTGGTCAATGGCCTGGAGGATGGGGGGTGATCAGTCAGTAACTGGTCAATGGCCAGGAGGACAGGGGGGGTCAGTCACTAACTGGTCAATGGCCAGGAGGACAGGGGGGTCAGTCAGTAACTGGTCAATGGCCAGGAGGACGGGGGGGGGGGGGGGGGGGGGGGTCAGTCAGTAACTGGTCAATGGCCTGGAGGATGGGGGGTGATCAGTCAGTAACTGGTCAATGGCCTGGAGGACAGGGGGGGTCAGTCAGTAACTGGTCAATGGCCAGGAGGACGGGGGGGTCAGTCACTAACTGGTCAATGGCCAGGAGGACAGGGGGGTCAGTCAGTAACTGGTCAATGGCCTGGAGGACAGGGGGGGTCAGTCAGTAACTGGTCAATGGCCAGGAGGACAGAGGGGGTCAGTCAGTAACTGGTCAATGGCCAGGACAGAGGGGGTCAGTCAGTAACTGGTCAATGGCCAGGACAGAGGGGGGCAGTCAGTAACTGGTCAATGGCCAGGAGGACGGGGGGGTCAGTCAGTAACTGGTCAATGGCCAGGAGGACAGAGGGGGTCAGTCAGTAACTGGTCAATGGCCAGGAGGACAGAGGGGGTCAGTCAGTAACTGGTCAATGGCCAGGACAGAGGGGGTCAGTCAGTAACTGGTCAATGGCCAGGACAGAGGGGGTCAGTCAGTAACTGGTCAATGGCCAGGAGGACGGGGGGTCAGTCAGTAACTGGTCAATGGCCAGGAGGACAGAGGGGGTCAGTCAGTAACTGGTCAATGGCCAGGAGGACAGAGGGGGTCAGTCAGTAACTGGTCAATGGCCAGGAGGACAGAGGGGGTCAGTCAGTAACTGGTCAATGGCCAGGAGGACAGAGGGGGTCAGTCAGTAACTGGTCAATGGCCTGGAGGACAGAGGGGGTCAGTCAGTAACTGGTCAATGGCCTGGAGGACAGGGGGGGTCAGTCAGTAACTGGTCAATGGCCAGGAGGACAGGGGGGGTCAGTCACTAACTGGTCAATGGCCAGGAGGACAGGGGGGTCAGTCAGTAACTGGTCAATGGCCAGGAGGACGGGGGGGGGGGGGGGGGGGGTCAGTCAGTAACTGGTCAATGGCCTGGAGGATGGGGGGTGATCAGTCAGTAACTGGTCAATGGCCTGGAGGACAGGGGGGGTCAGTCAGTAACTGGTCAATGGCCAGGAGGACGGGGGGGTCAGTCACTAACTGGTCAATGGCCAGGAGGACAGGGGGGTCAGTCAGTAACTGGTCAATGGCCAGGAGGACAGAGGGGGTCAGTCAGTAACTGGTCAATGGCCAGGAGGACAGAGGGGGTCAGTCAGTAACTGGTCAATGGCCAGGACAGAGGGGGTCAGTCAGTAACTGGTCAATGGCCAGGACAGAGGGGGGCAGTCAGTAACTGGTCAATGGCCAGGAGGACGGGGGGGGGGGGGTCAGTCAGTAACTGGTCAATGGCCAGGAGGACAGAGGGGGTCAGTCAGTAACTGGTCAATGGCCAGGAGGACAGAGGGGGTCAGTCAGTAACTGGTCAATGGCCAGGACAGAGGGGGTCAGTCAGTAACTGGTCAATGGCCAGGACAGAGGGGGTCAGTCAGTAACTGGTCAATGGCCAGGAGGACGGGGGGTCAGTCAGTAACTGGTCAATGGCCAGGAGGACAGAGGGGGTCAGTCAGTAACTGGTCAATGGCCAGGAGGACAGAGGGGGTCAGTCAGTAACTGGTCAATGGCCAGGAGGACAGAGGGGGTCAGTCAGTAACTGGTCAATGGCCAGGAGGACAGAGGGGGTCAGTCAGTAACTGGTCAATGGCCTGGAGGACAGAGGGGGTCAGTCAGTAACTGGTCAATGGCCAGGAGGACAGGGGGGGTCAGTCAGTAACTGGTCAATGGCCAGGAGGACAGGGGGGGTCAGTCAGTAACTGGTCAATGGCCTGGAGGATGGGGGGTGATCAGTCAGTAACTGGTCAATGGCCAGGAGGACAGGGGGGGTCAGTCACTAACTGGTCAATGGCCAGGAGGACAGGGGGGTCAGTCAGTAACTGGTCAATGGCCAGGAGGACGGGGGGGGGGGGGGTCAGTCAGTAACTGGTCAATGGCCTGGAGGATGGGGGGTGATCAGTCAGTAACTGGTCAATGGCCTGGAGGACAGGGGGGGTCAGTCAGTAACTGGTCAATGGCCAGGAGGACGGGGGGGTCAGTCAGTAACTGGTCAATGGCCAGGAGGACAGGGGGGTCAGTCAGTAACTGGTCAATGGCCTGGAGGACAGGGGGGGTCAGTCAGTAACTGGTCAATGGCCAGGAGGACAGAGGGGGTCAGTCAGTAACTGGTCAATGGCCAGGAGGACAGAGGGGGTCAGTCAGTAACTGGTCAATGGCCAGGACAGAGGGGGTCAGTCAGTAACTGGTCAATGGCCAGGACAGAGGGGGTCAGTCAGTAACTGGTCAATGGCCAGGAGGACGGGGGGTCAGTCAGTAACTGGTCAATGGCCAGGAGGACAGAGGGGGTCAGTCAGTAACTGGTCAATGGCCAGGAGGACAGAGGGGGTCAGTCAGTAACTGGTCAATGGCCAGGAGGACAGAGGGGGTCAGTCAGTAACTGGTCAATGGCCAGGAGGACAGAGGGGGTCAGTCAGTAACTGGTCAATGGCCTGGAGGACAGAGGGGGTCAGTCAGTAACTGGTCAATGGCCAGGAGGACGGGGGGGTCAGTCAGTAACTGGTCAATGGCCTGGAGGACAGGGGGGGGTCAGTCAGTAACTGGTCAATGGCCAGGAGGAGGGGGGGGTCAGTCAGTAACTGGTCAATGGCCAGAGGACAGGGGGGATCAGTCAGTAACTGGTCAATGGCCAGGACAGAGGGGTTCAGTCAGTAACTGGTCAATGGCCAGGAGGACAGAGGGGGTCAGTCAGTAACTGGTCAATGGCCAGGACAGAGGGGGTCAGTCAGTAACTGGTCAATGGCCAGGAGGACAGAGGGGGTCAGTCAGTAACTGGTCAATGGCCAGGAGGACAGAGGGGGTCAGTCAGTAACTGGTCAATGGCCAGGACAGAGGGGGTCAGTCAGTAACTGGTCAATGGCCAGGACAGAGGGGGTCAGTCAGTAACTGGGCAATGATCTGGGGGGTGGGACGGCAGCAGTCAGTAACTGGGCAATGATCTGGGGGGTGGGACGGCAGCAGTCAGTGACTGGCCAATGGCCTGGAGGACAGGGGGGGTCAGTCAGTAACTGGGCAATGATCTGGGGGGTGGGACGGCAGCAGTCAGTAACTGGGCAATAATCTGGGGGGTGGGACGGCAGCAGTCAGTAATTGGTCAATGATCTGGGGGGTGGGACGGCAGCAGTCAGTAACTGGTCAGTGGATATGATCTGTATTGATGAGTGCACTGATGTACTATTTGTTTCTGACAGGTTCAACCCCAACCCGCACTGGAGGCTTCCTGGGCACCACCAGCCCAGGCCCTATGGCAGACCTGTACGGGGCGGCTAATCAGGACTCTGGGGTGAGCAGTTACATCAGTGCGGCTAGCCCTGCCCCGAGCACTGGATTCGGCCACAGTCTGGGGGTAAGTGTTATCCTGATGTTACTGGGAGTGCAAGAGGCAAATCATTACCCTTACCACCAGGGGTCACCCACGAGTCATCAAGCTACCAGGAACATGTGATTAAAATCCCAATTTATTGAGATGGATAGAAAACTGATTGGCAGACAGGAAATAGAGTCGGAATAAATAGGTGTTTTTTCGAATAGCAGATAGTGACTAGTGGGGTATCGCATGGATTGGTGCGAGGACCCCAGCTATTCACACGGTATATTAGTGATTTAGATGAGGGAACAAGATTAAGGCAGTATGGTAGCACTGTGGTTAGCACTGTTGCTTCACAGCTCCAGGATCCCAGGTTCGATTCCCGGCTTGGGTCACTGTCTGTGCGGAGTTTGCATGTTCTCCTTGTGTCTGCGTGGGTTTCCTCTGGGTGCTCCGGTTTCCCCCCTCAGTTCAAAGACGTGCAGGTTAGGTGGATTGGCCATGATTGAGTGCCCTTAGTGTTTAAAAAAAGGTTAGGTGGGGTTACTGGAGGGTGGGGTGTGGGCTTGGGTCGGGTGCTCTTTCCAAGGACTGGTGCAGACCCGATGGGCCGAATGGCCTCCTTCTGCACTGTAAATTCTATTAAACTAAATGATAATTTGTAATGACACAAATCTGGGTGGGAGAGTAAGCTGTGAGGTGGGTTTGTAGAGATGTTTCAATGTAATTTGGACAAGTTGAGTTGGAAAATGCTTGGCAGATGCAGTATAATGTGGGTAGATGTGAGGTTATCCACTTTGGAAGCAAAAACAGGAACCAGGGGCGGAGTCGGAGAGTCGCCCGGGGCCGGCGTCAATCCCACCCCCGCCGTGTCCTGAATTCTCCGCCCCGCGAGATTCAGCGGGGGCGGGAATCGCGTCGGTCGGCGGGCCCCCTGTGGCGATTCTCCAGCCCACGATGGGCCGATCTGACCCCGGGGGGTGCCTCCACGGTGGCCTGGCCTGCGATCGGGGCCCACCGATCGGCGGGCGGGCCTGTGCTGTGGGGGCACTCTTTTTCTTCCGCCCCCGATGATGGGGGCAGAAGAGACCTCCTCCCCTGCGCATGTGCCAGTATGATGTCAGCAGCCACTGACGCTCTGGCGCATGCGCGGACTTCCGCCGGCCAGCAAAGGCCTTTCGGCCCCGGCTAGCGCAGCGCCAGAGGCCGTTCGAGCCGGCCGGCGAAACGGAAACCACTCCGGCGCAGGCCTAGACCCTATTTCTCTGCACCTTTGGGGGGGCCCGATGCCAGAGTGGTTCCCGCCAGGACCCCCCCCCCCCCCCGCCCCGCCGGGTGGGGGAGAATCCCAGCCCAGATTACTATCTGAATAGCTATAAATTAAGAAAGGGAAATGTGCAACGAAATCTGGGTGTCCTTGTAAACCAGTCACTGAAGATCAGCATGCAGGAGCAGTAAAGAAGGCAAAAAGTATGTTGGCCTTCATAACGAGAGGATTAGAATACCGGGACAGGGATGTGTTGCTGCAGTTATACAGGCCCTTAGTGAGGCCACTCCTGGAATATTGTGTGCAGTTTTGGTTTCCTTATCTGAGGAACGATGTTCTATCCATAGAGGGAGTGCAGAGAAGGTTTACCAGACTGATTCATAGAGCCAGTCATAGAATTTACAGTGCAGAAGGAGGCCATTTGGCCCATCGAGTCTGCACAGCACCTTGGAAAGGGCACCCCACCCAAGCCCACACCTCCACCCTATCTCCAATTCCTGGGGTGGCGCGACTGATGTAGAGGAGATAGTGCACTGTTGCACTGTTAGGATTGTATGCGCTGGTTAGGATTGCATTTGTTGGAGTTTAGAAGAATGAGAGGGGATCTCATAGAAACCTATACCACTTTCCCTGGGCGAGACAAGGTATCTGCGGATGTTCCCAATGGTGGGGGAGTCCAGAACCATTGGTCACAGTCTAACGATATGGGGTAGAGATGGGGGGAAATTCCTTCACCCAGAGAGTGGTGAGTCAATGGAATTCATTACCACAGAAAGCAGTTGAGGCCAAAGCACTGATTTCAAGAAGGAGTTATATATTGCTCTTGGGATCAATGGCTAGCAGGGAGGGGGAAGCAGAAACAGGTTACTGCGTTGGATGATGAGCCATGATCATATATATCGAGGGCTGGCGCAGGCTCGAAGGGCCGAATGGCCTCCCATTTTCTATGTTTCTAGGTTCATTGCCTTGTGAAGCTCATCCCATTGTGATCATTCTGGCTGTGGGAGTTTGTGTTGATTGAGTATGGTTCCTGCTCCTCCAGGAGAAGCCAGCATGGAAATTCTCTCTGATCGCGGCAGGTCATTCCAACCAGTGTGAAGAGGTTAATTTTCAAATAGCCCCATTGTCTTTTCTGCCTCCTTCAGAATGTGCTTGGCCTTCCTTTGGGGACCTGAGGATGAAGGGGTGACTGAAACTTACACATGTTTGTGTGTGGGGGCTCGCAGACACGGACCCCCTTGTGAAAGCTGTATGGTCTAGGAGGGCAAGGCCCAGGGAGCTCAGAGAATGAGGGATTCAATCGGTGAGGCGAGGGGTGAAATGGGTACCAGGCGGGCCAGAGGTGAGGAGGGTGTTTTGTACCCGAGAGTCGAGGTAATTCTGCAACATCCCTGGAGGATGGTCCAGTCATTGGCTAACCTCCTCTCAAGAAGCCATCCTCTGCTGTGTGGCAGGGGAGAGACAGCTCAATGGTCTGGGTGTGGCGACAGTCAAGTGACTGGACCAAGTGGTCTGGGTGGGAGGTCAATCAGTAACTGGTCAGTGGTGTGGGTGGGAAGATGGGGAGGTCAGTCAGTAACTGGTCAGTGGACTGGGTGGGGGAGATGGGGAGGTCAGTCAGTAACTGGTTAGTGGTCTGGGTGGGGCAATCAGTCAGTAACTGGTCAGTGGTCTGGGTGGGAAGATGGGGAGGTCAGTCAGTAACTGGTCAGTGGACTGGGTGGGGGAGATGGGGAGGTCAGTCAGTAACTGATTAGTGGTCTGGGTGGGGAAATCAGTCAGTAACTGGTCAGTGGTCTGGGTGGGAAGATGGGGAGGTCAGTCAGTAACTGGTCAGTGGACTGGGTGGGGGAGATGGGGAGGTCAGTCAGTAACTGGTCAGTGGTCTGGGTGGGGGAGATGGGGAGGTCAGTCAGTAACTGGTTAGTGGTCTGGGTGGGGCAATCAGTCAGTAACTGGTCAGTGGTCTGGGTGGGAAGATGGGGAGGTCAGTCAGTAACTGGTCAGTGGTCTGGGTGGACTGAGGGGGAGGTCAGTCAGTAATGGACAGTGGTCTGGGGAGGTCAGTCAGTAACTGGTCAGTGGTCTGGGTGGGGGAAATGGGGAGGTCAGTCAGTAACTGGTCTGTGTGAGGGAATGGGGTTTGGTCAGAAGGATGAAGTGATGACTCTTTCAAACTCTACCTCATATGCAGGACCCCCACCAGCAGAGCATGCTATAGATTATGTTTATTTTTATAAGCCGTGTCCTTTTACAGAGGGAAAGCTGCCATCCTCCCCTGGTCTGGATTGTGGGTTACTCCAGTCCCACACCACGTGGGGTTGATTATTAACTGCTCTCAAAGTATCAAAAGCATGGGGTAGCATGGCGCAGTGGATAGCACTGCTGCCTCACGGCACCAAGGTCCCAGGTTCGATCCCGGCTCTGGGTCACTGTCCGTGTGGAGTTTGCACTTTCTCCCCGTGTTTGCGTGGGTTTCAACCCCGCAACCCAAATATGTGCAGGGTAGGTGAATCGGCCACACTAAATTGCCCCTTAATTGGAAAAAAATGAATTGAATACTCTAAATTTATTTTTTTTAAGTATCAAAGCACCACCAGCAGTTTCCAGAGAAAAGCCATCGAAGGCCTTGCCAGTGACGCTGATAATTACATTGAGCATTTCTTTAAATCTGCTTCACAGCTTGTGCCCAGAGGGGACATTCCGGCCTTGACTTTAAAACTGCAGATTACGGGGTAGATGATGTTTGGAATGATAAAGATGAGTGTTGAAGAGCACCATTTAATAACCTTCTCATCCCAGGATGTTCCCCAGCTAATGAAGCGCAGTCACTGTTGGAGTTTAGGAAACATTGGTTTTCACTGGACTGGCCCGACTTTTAATTTCGCGCTCCCAGAACCCTTCTTCCCAACACCCCACTCCGCTATCGGGAGCTGCCGGCAATCGTTTCACTTCAGAAACTTCGAGAGGGTCCAAGGCGAGATGAGCCAGTGTCCCGAGATGCGAAGTGACCCCAGCGATGGCCCGGATTCTTGTGACCTGTTGTCTAAGTCTCCGCTCACTCTTCCCCCTCCTCTTCTCTGTTTCAGGGCCCTTTGATTGCGACGGCTTTCACAAATGGTTACCACTAAAGCAGAGGCATGAAAATCTGAAAAAGGAAGTAAGTGGTAAAGTGGATTTGCTCTTGAGATGTCGCTCAGTTATCTTGTGTGAATTAATGTTTGATAATCACCGTAAATCTACATTATCCAGAGGCCACAGATATGTGGTGGGATTTGTGCCCAGGCTTTGATTCCCAGCCCATCCAGAGACCGCTGATCTTAGCCGGAGCTCACAAATTGGCTTCAGGACCCAGAAGCTGAGATGGAAAATACACAAAGATGTGCAGCATTGTAAACCATGTAGGTAGAAGCTTAAAATTATAATGGGAAATCAAAATGGACTAAACTGTGGTAAGTGGATTTCCATGTGAACAAAAAGGTTACTTTCTAAATGGTGAAAAGCTACAAATAGCAGGGGTGCGAAATTGCCATTGGTAGCGTCAGATGCTTGGCCGGGACCCAGATACATCCACAGTACAGATACACACTTCTGATGTGAAGTACACTGACCACCAACTTGGTGTGCATGTATTTAATATCTGCAGGGAATATACAGCATGGTCATGCCCTGTCGACTGACTTGATTCCAATGCTGCCATTTTGCAAATCCATGTTCCAGCCTACTCACTCTCTTAACCACCCATAACAAACACATTGAGCAGCAGAAAGGACCCTCCCTGCACCCCCACATAAACGCCGCCAATGTTACTAAAATTGGTTCATTTCTTCTAGCTGTTGCGGCTTTTGGTGCTCTCTATAATAGTTTTACAAGTCCACAGGGAGTGGTGTGTCAGGAGCTGAAGCAGTTTTTGTAGAGCAGGTCCAAGCTCCTGTAAGAAGGAGGAGGGGGGAGAAGGGCTCTCACCCCAGAATACTATGTCCACACGGTGCTCAGGAAGAAATTCCCCAACCCAAACCTCTGTGGGAGACAGTGTGTGAGACATCTGCGCTTAACTATCCTCACTGAAGGGCAGCAGGGTGGCTCTGGGGTTAGCACTGCTGCCTCACGGCGCCACGGTCCCGGGTTCGATCCCGGCCCCGGGTCACTGTCCGTGTGGAGTTTGCACATTCTCCCCGTGTCTGCGTGGGTTTTGCCCCCACAACCCAAAGGTTTGGGGGCAGCAGGGTAGCATGGTGGTTAGCATAAATGCTTCACAGCTCCAGGGTCCCAGGTTCGATTCCCGGCTGGGTCACTGTCTGTGTGGAGTCTGCACGTCCTCCCCCTGTGTGCGTGGGTTTCCTCCGGGTGCTCCGGTTTCCTCCCACAGTCCAAAAGATGTGCGGGTTAGGTGGATTGGCCATGCTAAATTGCCCGTAGTGTCCTAATAAAAGTAAGGTTAAGGGGAGGGGGTTGTTGGGTTACGGGTATAGGGTGGATACGTGGGTTTGAGTAGGGTGATCATGGCTCGGCACAACATTGAGGGCCGAAGGGCCTGTTCTGTGCTGTACTGTTCTATGTTCTATGTGCAGGTTAGGTGGATTGACCTCGCTAAATTGCCCCTTAATTGGAAAAAAAAGAAGTGGAACTTTAAATTTAAAAAAAAAGAGAAACACAGGGTCATGAATATAAAGCTCTGAGTCTGCACTATGACTAAAATCCTAGTAATGCCATTCATTATTTTTTTAACTCATGCTAAAAACATTGAAGGATTGAAATGAAATGAAAATCGCTTATTGTCACAAGTAGGCTTCAAATGAAGTTACTGTGAAAAGCCCCTAGTCGCCACATTCCGGCGCCTGTTCGGGGAGGCTGGTACGGGAATTGAACCGTGTTGCTGGCCTGCCTTGGTCTGCTTTCAAAGCCAGCGATTTGGCCAGAAACTGAAAAGTCTTCTACTCTCCTGCCCAACCAGCCCGAAGGACAGATGGCAGAGACATTCTGTCCACTGATGGACTCCTCTACCCAATTGCAAACACTGGTTTCTCTCTATCTCACTCACACGATCCCCATCTCGAGAACTCGGGTGTCTCTCTCCCCGCTCCTCCATCTCGAGAACTCTGGTATTCCTCCCCTCCTCCCCCAACCCCCATTCCAAGCACTCTGGTATCCCCCACCTCGAGCACTCGGATTTCTCCCCATCTCGGGCACTCGGGTTCCTCTGCCTCCTCCTCTTTCCCCCCCCCCCCCCCCCCCCCCCACACACACCTTACCATCCCGACCACTCGAGGTTCCCGCCCCATCTTGAATGCTCAGCAGAATCTTACCCCCAACCCCAAAATCTAGAGAACTCGAGTTTTCCTCAAACCAACCATCCCCCCCCCCATCGCGAGCACTCGGGTTTCTCACCCCTCCCACCCCCCCCATATCGAACACACGGCAGTCTCTCACCCCACCCCACCTCCAAATCTAGAGAGCTCGGGTTTTCCAACCCCACCTTGAGCATTCTGGTTTCTCCCCTCTCCTCATCTCGAGCGCTCGGGTATTCCGCTCCCCGCCCCCCATCTCAAGCACTAGGGAAACCCCCTCCCCATCTTGAGCACTCGGGTACCCCCATCTCCCCACACCCGAGCACTCATGGAGAATGATGGGAGAAGAAACAAACACCTGTGTGTTCTGGATCCTTCAGGAAAAAAAAACATTTGCAATCTTGGGGCTCCTCATTCCTTGAGGAACAGTGTAGGAGGCAGGGATGTCTTCCCAGCTGGGATGTCTTGGCTGGCAGGCATCTGCTCAGTCCCACTGTCTAGAGGCTGTGTTCAACAGTGTACACCAGATTGTGAGTGGGCAGGATGGAGATGGTGCTACCCTTTCCTGTGACCCTCGTGATGTGTTAGCGACATCTTGTGGCTAATAAGTCTTGTTCGTAATTTCTATTATCGTCTGTTGTTCTACTTATCACGGATTCAACAGGACACAACTCTCTGCGCAGCCTCCAGGCAATCTTTTTGTTTTAGTAAATGTTATTCTCTGCTAGTCCCTGGAGTTCAAGGAGGGAGACACAGCATGGATATTTGCTGGAATTCCCCCCCCCCTCCCTATTTCACTCGTTGATGGAGGGAACTTGCATTAATGTAGTGCCTTTCCTGACATCACAATGCTTTCTAGGCTGCACAATAGTGTTTGATGTGCAGTGGAATTTGGATGTATGATGCTCTGACTCAAAAGGTGTGAATGCTACCACTGAGCCTAGGCTGACAGAGGTGGACCTTTTGCCATCTAGGGTCCTGGGGGACATCCTTCCCAGTACCCCCCCCAACTGAGCAAGCCTTCACCACTCCCTGGTTGGGTAATTGAGTGTGCTGCAGCCGGGCATTGAGATTTCTTGTCTTGCTTATTCACAAAGTGAATTGAAGTTTAAAAGCTCGATGTTATCCCTTAGAGAGAGCTGAGGTACTCTGGTTCTGAAATTATTTGAGTTGTTGCTCTGTAGCACACAACAGAGCTTTTGGAACCATGCTCTCCGAAGGTGAAGTACACTCCCAGTTCACCACTGTTAATTCCAACGGTCAGGAAAACATGGAAGTTGCAGTCTGTTGCTTTGGAAATGAATTGGCATATTTTATATTGTCGTAGCAAAATACCTATGATGCTGGTAATCTTAAAATAAGAACAGAAAGTGCTGGATAAACTCAGCAGCACCTGAGTTAATCTTTCGGATCCGGTGACTCTTCACGGTCCTGAAGAAGAGTCATACAGACTTGAGGTCCTGAGATCAGGGCAATATGATTTCCCATGACCTTCCTGGAATAGTGGGACCGGGTGGGGGGGCGAACAGATGACTTCCCCTTTAAGGGGGCAGAGCTTCTCCTGAACAAGGAGAGCCCTGACAGTATAAAAACCCCGACCTAGTTGGGAAAGGAGTCCCTTAGGGGAGTGGTGGAATATTGGAATTGTATTGAAATAAATTTTGTTCGTAATTTCTACTATCGTCTATCGTTCTACTTATTCAACAGGACACTTATGTTAATTCCCGTGTGGCATACTTTATAGTTGTGTTTGTATCCAATAATGGCAACCATCTTTGTTTCTCTTCCCTCCAGGGCCCCAGCCTGTCAGCAAGAGGAGGGGGAAACATGGGTTTTGGTGGAGCTCAGGCGACTTTTTAATAATTTTACTGCACACACTGACTTACTACCATAAACTCAACTCCGACCACCCCGCCCTATCAACTGAAGAAAACATCTCACTCCTTCACTAACATTTAAAGTTTACGCTTTTGGTTTTCCTGATTTTTTTTTTTTTTTTGTTTAATTTATTTTATTTTATTTTTTTTTAGCTTAATGATCGATCAGTTTTAAGCCGTGTCTTATTTTTGTTGTTGTTGCTTATTTGAAAGTGTTTAGATGTATTCTTTTTAAAATGGGAGTTTTGTGATTGTATTAGAAAATTTTGCTAAGGACATGTTTCATCATTTTTTTTTTTTGACCATTTTTTTTTGCCAGATCTTGTTTTTAATGAGTAAGAGCTAAAGTGGGTAATGTAAAACACTCCTGATGAAAATGGAATCTTGTCTAAAAAATACAATTTATTTTGATATTCTTTGTAAATGTCATCTATTAACACTGAATTCCAGTTATCATGGAACAAAAAAAAAACAACATCTGCAGGACAAAAATGTATATTTTGGTAAAAAAAACACTATGAATCATAAAAGTATTTTTTTCTGAAATTGGATAAAACGTTTCTGTAAAATATGTAAATAGAACAAGCTGGATTTGTATTTGCCTTCTGCACAAAAGGTTCTTTTTTGAGTACGGTAGTATTTTTTGAGAAAAGAGGAGGCCCGAAGCCCCTACACAGCCTGAGACTTAGCAATACCGTAGATGACCTTTGACTTCCCAGGAGATTCTGTAGTTGATGTTGTAAGGGACTAATTTACTGTAGAATCGTCTTTTTTTTTTCTTTGACTTCTGATTTAAATGAAGGACATTGCTAAGAAATGAATGGTACCTCAAGAGGTCATAAAGCTGCTAAACAAACACAAATAATAATAATAGAATCCACACACTACATATCTATAAAGGTTGTGTAGGCCGGGCCAGGTCTCCATTTTTGACCCTAGTTTGAGAGGGAATGGTTGTTGCTATAGCTACCACTGTCTTACCTCAGCTGGTCACTTCCACAAAGCTGTCAACTCTCCTGGTTTTTATCCGTAGTACTCGTACATGCTTAGTCTGTTTGGTTTTTTTTTAAAACTCCTGTGAACAGCCTGCACTTCCAATTAGTCACAACGTGCATCATAACTGGCCTTGCTCACCATGCGCAAGGTGGAAACCGATGCCTTCTCACCTGTCAACGTGAGAAGCATGCGGAGTTTCCTGAGCATGAGCAGTTGAGCCAAGTCAAGTCATACCACTGTTTACCATGAAGGGCAAGCTTGCACGTTGGGGTTGTAGTTGTGGGGGGGGGGGGGGGGGGGGGGCGGGGATAAAGGAGAGGGGGTGAAGAGTGATGGTAGGACTTGTGTGTGTGGGGGGGGGGGAGGGTGGGGGGCAGTCTTCACTGCATTTAAGCTTTTCTTTTAATCTCCCTACTCCACCACCTCCTTCCTCAGCTAACCCCCGCCCTCCTTCACCTAAACGTCCCTACTGAAGTGTTGGGATGAGAGAGGGGTTCAGGAGAAGAGGAGGCCCATGCTATTCCCAAGCAGCTGCTGGTAGCCAGCATTAAGCGACGTTGACAGAAGGTTGCAGGGAGCCCCCAGCCGCCTGTTCATTGAATGGAGCGTGATCCTTCGGGTCCTGGCGGAGGAGGAGCCTCTGCAAGCTGGAGTGAGCAAAGTACACGAACATTAGAACCTTTCGTTTTAGAAGATGAGAAATCAAGGTGACCTGAGAAAAGGCTTCTCCTCGCCTGCCCATTGGTTTAACGGCACGTTTAATATATGACATAATCACAGGCAGAAAGTGTTGCGTTGGATTATTGTAAAATACTTTTTTAATTAATGTGTTTTAGAGGGAGGAAGGAAAGAAACTAAAAGACCCAGGAATTGATTTTAAAAAAAAGATTAAGGCCAGTTTAGCGCTTACAGTGAAAAAATAGCAAAACAGAAAACTATTTTTAAAAAAAAAAGTAAATGATTTTTAGGGCATTAAATGCTGCGATTCTCTGTCAGTTTATTCCAGGGGCACTGATTTGTCCCATGTCAGTGGAGAGACTGACAGATCTGTGGAGAGTTGCTAGCTTTGCTCTTGATTTTAAAATAAGAACTACTGGAAATACAAACACTATTGTTTGTGACAGCAATAAACGCAATTTTGTGAAAATGCATCTCGGGGAGCAGTTTTTTTTTTGTTAAATTGTATTTTTTTTCTTTCTCTGCCAGCCGTGCCTCAGTTGGCAGCACTCTCGCCTCTGAGTCACAAGGTTCTGGATTCAAGTCCCATTCCAGGGCTTGAGCACAATGATCAAGGCTGACATCCAGTGTAGTGCCGAGGGAGTGCTGCACTGTTGGAGGTGCCGTCTTTCGGACGAGACGTTAAATCCAGGCTCCCGTCCGCCCTCCTCGGTGGACGTAAAAGATCGCGTGGCACTATTAGAAGAAGAGCAGGGGAGTTATCCCTAGTGCCCTGGCCAATACTTATCCCTCAATCTGCACCACATAAACAGATTATCTGGGTCATTATCACATAGCTGTTTGTGGGAACTTGCTTAATTGACTGCCACGTTTCCAACATTTCAACAATGGCTGTACTTCCAAAGAAAGTACTTCATTGGTTGTAAAGCGCTTTGTGACATCGGTAGTCATAAAAGCGGTATATAAATGTAGTACTTCCTTTTTAAACAAGGCGGTGTTTGGTAAATAATGTCTTGCTCCCCCAGTGCATTGTACTGCCAGGCAGAGGTTTTTGCTTTTTAATCCTTTTTACATTTCTGTCTTATTTTTTTTTGCCAGTAAGTTATTGCAATCTGAGAAATGTCATCTCTGGCTCTGTAACCCTTTTTCAGATTTCATTTAAAATTCCTAATAAATTATTTGAAACTTTCCATGTGTCTCGCTCTCATTTTTGTTGACTTTGCTCTCTTTTTGGGTCTCTGGTGTGATCATCCTAAAACAGCGAGCTGGTGGGTAACCTCTGGTAGCTATTGACCCATGGGCCTGCTCCCCACTCCTCAAGCTGCACTAAGCTACCGAATGTGCTTAATGTCCACTGATTGCAGCCACTGAGCAATATTTCATTTTTGTTTGATTGAGCTACAAGTTTGTTCTACCCAGAGCCTGACACTATTTCATTGTTGGAGACTGCTGCATCAGTGGAGTAACTTGATTTAATTTATTCCTAAATGGTTGTTAATTTGAACTGTGGAAAAAGTTTTGTTTGTCTTTCTGCTCCTTTGTTTCCATTTCCACAATTTGAAGCAAAAAATAATTTATGGGATTTGGCCGTCGTGGGCTAGGCCCGCATTTCTTGCCAATCCCTAATTGCCCTTGAGAAGGTGGTGGTGAGCTGCGTTATTGAACCACTGCTGTCATCAGGTGTAGGCACATCCACATTGCTGTAAGGGAAGCAGTTCCAGGATTTTGAAGGAACCGTGATGGATTTGCAAGTCAGGATGATGAATGACTTGTGAGAGGAACTTTCACGTTGTTGTGTTCCCATGCGTCTGCTGCTCTTGTCCTTCTGGACAGCAGCGATCACCTGGTTAGATGTACATTCCCGTTGTTTGCTGGACTGTAATTCACTTTGCTGCACATTATTCACCTGTGGAGCTGGCAGGTTATCTGACTACAGAGGACTTCACGAACCACACCAGTTCTGTCCTCACTCCGTGTTCAATGTGCATTTCCTTTCTTTTTAAAGTAAATTTAGAGTACCCAATTCATTTTTCTCCAATTAAGGGGCAATTTAGCATGGTCAATCCACCTACCCTGCACAACTTTGGATTGTGGGGGCAAACCCCACACAAACACGGGGAGAATGTGCAAACTCCACACGGACAGTGGCCCAGAGCCGTGATTGAACCTGGGACCTCGGCGCCGTGAGGCAGCAATGCTAACCACTGCGCCACCGTGCTGCCCAATGTGTGCCTTTCTAAATAGGGAGTTGATGGACTAGAGTTGGGTTTGGCAATGGGAGACAACCATGGGAACAACCTTGTGACAACGCAAGTAGCCTTCCCCCCCCCCCCCCCCCCCCGTTGCTATTGGAACAAGAAGCTGCCCAGGAGAGTAGCCCTGTGTCCAGTGTTGGGGGTTTGTGGTTATGGGTGTCCAGAGCTCCGTTAATTTCTTATTTGACTTTGGGAACCCAAACAGTTGCTGGATTTCCAGAATTGCTGAGGCCTGTTTCATGATTGATCAATGCAGCATCCTTCGAGACTGGGATCTTGCTAAACTCGTACCACTTGAACTCTGTGAATCCTCAGCATTAACCCGAAGACTGCTGGCATCTCTTGAGGAATCTTTCTGCAAAACAAGTTCTAGAACATAGAACAGAACAGGCCCTTCGGCCCTCAATGTTGTGCCGAGCCATGATCACCCTACTCAAACCCACGTATCCACCCTATACCCGCAACCCAACAACCACCCCCCTTAACCTTACTTTTATTAGGACACTACGGGCAATTTAGCATGGCCAATCTACCTAACCCGCACATCTTTGGACTGTGGGAGGAAACCGGAGCACCCGGAGGAAACCCACGCACACAGGGGGAGGATGTGCAGACTCCACACAGACAGTGACCCAGCCGGGAATCGAACCTGGGACCCTGGAGCTGTGAAGCATTTATGCTAACCACCATGCTACCCTGCTGCCCCTCTCAGCTGATGTTGAAAGAAGCAGTGGTTAGAAAGCTGCTCCTGTACCAGGGAAGATTTAATACTAGTGGTTTAATAGATTAGAAAAATAGATAACTAAAAATCATTTTAAATTCTAGAGTATTTCCGCTACTTATTCTCCCTTATTAGTGTATATCAGTTTGACAACCAGCCTTGATTCATCCAGTGCATGTTCCACCATTGCTTTTCTGGGATCTCTGAAGGATACCCTGTGTGAGATTAAACGTTTTTCCAAGTAGGGTCCCACCCACCCAAACACAATTATGGCAGACCTCCCTTTATTTTTGAAATTTAGAGTATCCAATTCTTTTTTTCCAATTAAGGGGCAATTTAGCGTGGCCAATTCAACTCCCCTGCGCGTCTTTTTGGGCTGTGGGGGTGAGACCCACGCAAACATGGGGAGAATGTGCAAACCCCACACGGACAGTGACCCAGGGCCAGGATCGAGCCCAGGTCCTCAGCTCTGTGAGGCAGCAGTGCTAACCACTGCGCCACCATGTCACCCCAGACCTCCCTGTCTAATCTGTGAATCAGAGCATTCTGCTAAGTAGTCTGATGCCAGACCACCCACTCCAGGACATATTAAAACAATGTAGGCCAGTACTTCAGAGCGCGTGCTGCGCACACATACTACTTTTAAGATGAAGTATTAAACTGATCTATTCGGGCTGATGTCAAGGCATGTTTTTGAAAAGCAGGTGTGTTCTCATGATGTCTGCTCAACAAATATTCCTCAAGCCTCCAACAACCAAGGAGCTACGAATTTATTTAGCTCATTTCGTTTGGGGGACCAATTTTCTCTTATGTTTGTCTTTGTAATGACATTGACTTCACTTTGCTGTGAAATACTTCTGTGTCCAGAGGTTGTGAAAGGTGCTGTAAAATTATGAATTCCTAATCCTCCTACTGTTTATAAATAGTTTTGAGTTTTACTTGCACCACAATATTCAAAGTCCAGGAGCCTCTTCTCTTTTGGCAACAGTCCTTTAGAGGATGAGAAGGAAGATTTAATAATGGGAGATGAGGAAATGTTGAGGAACTGAACAGGGTTTTTTGGGGTTGGTTTTCACAGTGGAAGACACAAATAACATGAATGTGACTGATGGAAATTAGACTATGACAGGTGAGGACCTTGAGACGATTGTTATCGCTAAGGAGGTAGTGATGGGCAAGCTAATGGGGCTAAAAGTAGACAAGTCTCCTGGCCCTGATGGAATGCATCCCAGGGTACTAAAAGAGATGGCTAGGGAAATTGTAACTGCACTAGTGATAATTTACCAAAATTCAGTAGACTCTGGGCTGGTCCCGGCAGATTGGAAATTAGCAAACGTAACACCACTGTTTAAAAAAAGGAGATAGCCAGAGAGCGGGTCAGTTAGGCCAGTTAGCTTAACTTCGGTAGTAGGGAAGATGCTGGAATCTATCACCAAGGAAGAAATAGCAAGGCATCTGGATGGAAATTGTCCCATTGGACAGACGCAGCATGGGTTCTTAAAAGGGCAGGTCGTGCCTAACTGATTTAGTGGAATTTTTTGAGGACATTACCAATGCGGTAGATAATGGGGAGCCAATTGATGTGGTATATCTGGATTTCCAGAAAGCCTTTGACAAGGTGCCACACAAAAGGTTGCTGCATAAGATAAAGATGCATGGCATTAAGGGTAAAGTAGTAGCATGGATAGAGGATTGGTTAATTAATAGAAAGCAAAGAGTGGGGATTAATGGGTGCTTCTCTGGTTGGCAATCAGTAGCTAGTGGTGTCCCTCCGGGATCAGTGTTGGGCCCACAATTGTTCACAATTTACATAGATGATTTGGAGTTGGGGGACCAAGGGCAATGTGTCCAAGTTTGCAGACGACACTAAGATAAGTGGTAAGCAAAACGTGCAGAGGATACTGGAAGTCTGCAGAGGGAATTGGATAGGTTAAGTGAATGAGCTAGGGTCTGGCAGATGGAATACAATGTTGACAAATGTGAGGTTATCCATTTTGGTAGGAATAACAGCAAACTGGATTATTATTTAAGTGATAAAATATTAAAACATGCTGCTGTGCAGAGGGACCTGGGTGTGCTTGTGCGTGAGTGGCAAAATGTTGGTTAACAGGTGATTAAGAAGGCAAATTAAGTTTTGCCCTTCATTTCTCGAGGGATGGAGTTTAAGACTAGCGAGGTTATGCTGCAATTGTATAAGGTGTTAGTGAGGCCACACCTGGAGTATTGTGTTCAGTTTTGGTCTCCTTACCTGATAAAGGACGTACTGGTGCTGGAGGGGTGTGCAGAGGAGATTCACTAGGTAATCCCAGAGTGAGGGGGTTGGATTACGAGGAGAGGTTGAGTAGACTGTGACGTACTCGTTGGAATTTAGAAGGATACGGGGGAATCCTATAGAAACATATAAAATTATAAAGGGAATAGATAGGATAGATGCGGGCAGGTTGTTTCCATTGGCGGATGAAAGCAGAACTAGGGGACATAGCCTCAAAATAAGAGGAAGTAGATTTAGGACTGAGTTTAGGAGGAACTTCTTCACCCAAAGGGTTGTGAATCTATGGAATTCCTTGCCCAGTGAAGCAGTTGAGGCTCCTTCATTAAATGTTTTCAAGGTAAAGATAGTTTTTTTTGAAGAATAAAGGGATTAAGGGTTATGGTGTTCGGGCCAGAACATGGAGCTGAGTCAACAAAAGATCAGCCATGATCTCATTGAATGGCGGAGCAGGCTCGAGGGGTCAGATGGCATTTTCTTATAACATCCCCATTCTGACATTGTGCTGGGAGGAAGATCACTGATGAAGCAGCTGAAGATGGTTGGGCCTAGGGCACTACCTCACTACCTGAGGAACTCCTGGGATATCCTGGAGCTGAGATGATTGAACTCAGGCCACTGCAACTATGTTTATTTGTGCCAGGTATGACTCCAAACAGTGTAGGGTTTTCCACCTGATTCCCATTGATGGGCGGCACCGTAGTTAGTACTGCTGTCTCAGTGCCAGGGGCCAGGGCTCAATTCCAACCTCAAGTAACTGGCATTTAGGGGCAGCACGGTGACACAGTGGTGAGCACTGCTGCTTCACGGCGCTGAGGTCCCAGGTTCAATTCCGGCTCTGGGCCACTGTCCATATGGAGTTTGCACATTCTCCCTGTGTCTGTGTGGATTTCTACCAGATGTTCCCACAGTCCATGTGCATGTTGGGTAGATTGGCCATGCTAAATCGCCCCTTAAGGTGGGGTTGCAGGAATAGGATGGGGGCTTGGGCCTAGGTAGTATGGTCGTTCTGAGGGGCGGTGCAGACTTGATGGGCTGAATGGCCTCCTGCACTGTCGGGATTCTATGATTCCAGTTTTGCTTGGGCTCCTTGATGCAAAATTCGGTCAAATGCTACCTTGATGTCATGGGCAGTCACTCTCGCCTCACCTCAGGCTTTCAGCTCTTTTGTCCATGTTTGAACCAAGGCTGTAACGAGGTCAGGAGCTGAGTGATCCTGGCAGAACCCAAACTGAGCGTCTGTGCACAGTTTATTGCTGAGTCAGTTCGCTTGATAGCACTGTTGATGATTCCTTCTATCACTTTGCTAATCGAGAGTAGACTGATAGGGCAGTAATTGGTCAGGTTGGATTTGTACTGTTTCTTGTGTACTTAGCTTGGCTCGGGGTGGGGAAAGTCCTGGAGCACAAGTCTTCAGTACTATTTCCTTCACGGACTTCAGCTGTTCCTTGATATCACACTGAGTGAATCTGTGATGTTGGGGACCTCCGGAGGAGACCGAGATGGACCATCCACTTGGCACTTCGGGCTGAAGATTGTTGTCTTCAGCCTTGAATTCTGTGGAGCCTCTTCTTCCAGTTTAATTGTCCATCACCATTCACAGCTGGATGTGGCAGGACTACTGCAGAAGCTCCTTACAGTCTGCCTTTTTCCTTGACCATCCTATGCTTGCCATCCTTTGTCCTTCTCTAATCTGCGGCCTTGTTGCTTAAAACTTAAAGAATCGCTGATCAGTTTACATCACCTCCCCCACTGCTGCTGTACTTGGGATTGGCCACTGATTCATGGTAGCACAGTGGTTAGCTCTGTTGCTTCATAGCGTCAGGGTCCCAAGTTCGATTCCCAGCTTGGGTCACTGTCTGTGCGGACTCTACGTTTTCCCTGTGTCTGCGTGGATTTTCTCCGGGTGCTCCGGTTTCCTCCCACAAGACCCGAAGGACATGCTGTTTGGTAATTTGGACATTCTGAATTCTCCCTCCGTGTACTCGAACAGGCGCCAGAGTGTGGCGACTAGGGGATTTGGATTTTCACAGTAACTTCATTGCAGTGTTATTGTAAGCCTACTTGTGACAATAAAGATTATTATTAAATTATTATTTTTTAATTATTATTCAGCTCTCGGCTGCTTTCTGATTTACACTCCAGAACTGAAGTACATTTCCCTTGGGTGAGATCCACCTTCGTCACTATTTTTTTGCCCCACTATAGATTCTAACAACTCTTGAACCTCCAATCCCATGTAAATATCTCCATCAATGTGTCCTCCGAAAATTCTATCCTTCAAACAGCTTCTGGATTTTATTAGCTGGCTTACACCTACGTCATTTTCCAAACTCATTGATGCCCCAATCAACTTCATCCCGTCACAGAATTTCTTGACTCCAATTCCTACTCCCTCCTATTGTCTTCTCTTTAATCCCCATTTACAACAGGATGTATGTTGTCATAATTACTACATAGCAAAGTTGGTGCAACTTGAGTTTTCCCTGTGTCTATTCGTTTTAGCTGATGCCAATTCCTTCCATTTTCACTTTTTTCTCCCTTTTTTCTTATCGTAACCCCTTCCAAACTCCTCTTTTCTGTCTTTGTTCCTTTCATTTCTCCCTTTTCGTATACTCTGCCTTCCCAAATCCACCCCCCCCCCCCCCCCCCCCCCCCCCCCACACCTTCACTAATCCCTGACCTTTATATTCTCTGTAAGAAGTCTTAAAACACTAGGTTAAAGTCCAACAGGTTTGTTTCAAATACGAGCTTTCGGAGCACTGCTCCTTCCTCAGGACATGTTGGACTTTAACCTGGTGTTGTAAGACTTCTTACTGTGCTCACCCCAGGCCAACGCCGGCATCTCCACATCATTTATATTCTCTCACTGCTATGGCAGGCTTGTATCCCTCTTAAATGAGCTTGCAGTTTCACTCTGTGCCTCTCTTCACATCCTCTGAAGGTACAAGGAATGGCCTTCTTACAAGTACCAACATTTTTGCCCCACCTTACGCACTTATTGATTTTCCTGCCCAGCACACTGGTTAGAGACCTGATCTTTCTTTTTTTTAGTCTCAATTTAGAGTACCCAATTCATTTTTTCCAATTAAGGGTCAACTTAGTATAGCCAATCCACCTACCCTGCACATCTTTGGGTTGTGGGGGCGAAACCCACACAAACAGGGAGAATGTGCAAACTCCACACGGACAGTGACCCACGGCCGGAATCGAACATGGGACCTCGGTGCCGTGAGGCAGCAGTGCTAACCACTGCGTCACTGTGCTGCCCCAGGGGGCTGATGTTTGCCACTCTCTTCCGTGTCTAACTTGCCCTTCCCGGTGACGATCTGGTGGACTCTGCCAGTGGATCAGCTTTTCACATCTTCCTCCAGAATGCTCATTAATTTGTGAGCAAGCCCCTTGCCACATATTAGTTTATTGTGGATGATTGTGTGCCATCATGGCCTTGATGGAAACCTGACTGTTGTGGGGTGATGACACCTTCCCCTAAAATAAGTGTCCTCACTTGGCTACATCTTCCTCCCAGTCTGGCTCATATCATATCACAATTTGGTCTGTCCACTTACTCCTCCAGGACTTTCTACTTTCAAAATCTCAGTGCTAACCACTGTGTTTCTCACCAAAAACATTTGCGCTGTTTTTCTCCCCTCAACCTCGGTCATTTCAACTTATCTCAATTCATCGTGTTCTTTCTCCTGAGTTCACTGCTGATATCAATTTACTTAATTCCCTCATTCTTTATTAGCCCCTTGGTTACCTCCTATTTCTGGTATGAAACTTATATCAACATTTTGTGTGGCCCTCTGCTGGGGCAGGATTCTCCGACCCCCCCCCCCCCCCCCCCCCCCCCCCGCTGGGTCGGAAAATCGCCAGGGTCCGGCGTCAATCACGCCCCCGCTGTGTCCCGAATTCTCCGGCGCCGGAGATTCGGCGGGGGCGGGAATCACTCCGTGCCGGTCGGCGTACCCCCCCCCCCGGCGCTTCTCCGGCCCGCAGTGGGCCGAAGTCCTGCCGCTGTTATGCTTCTCCTGCCGCCATGGATCAAACCACCTACCTTGCAGGCGGCGCGGGCGAACTCTGGGGTCCTGGGGGGGGGGCAATCTGGCCCCGGGGGGTGCCCCCACGGTGGCCTGGCCTGCGATCGGGGCCCACCGATTGGCAAGCAGGCCTGTGCTGTGGGGGCACTCCTTTCCTTCTGCTTCGCCATGGTCTTCACCATGGCGGAGGCAGAAGTGACCCCCTCCCCTGCGCATGCGCGGGGATGACGTCAGCAGCCGCTGATGTCCGGCGCATGCGCGGACTTCCGCCGGCCGGCGAAGTCCCTTCGGACCCGGCCGGCGTGGCGCCAAAGGCCTTCCACGCCAGCCAGCGGACGCCAACCACTCCAGTGCGGTCCTAGCCCCTCAATGTTAGGGCTTGGCCCCTAAAGGTGCAGAGACTTCCGCAACTTTCGGGCGGCCCGACGCCGGAGTGGTTCACGCCACTCCATCACGCTGGGACCTCCCGCCCCGCCGGATAGGGGAGAATCCCGGTCCTGGTTTCTAAAACTTAGATTTGCTACTGTTTTTAACAACATACTATCAAAAACATACTGTCTTTTAATCTCATACTATCGTTAATTTTCTGAGAGAGCCACAGGTAGATCCTTCAATACTTTTCAATGTGATGTATTTTTGTGGAACGTTTTTAGTTTCCCACTGTTCATTTACCTCCATGACTTTCAATCTATTTGCACATTTTAAAAAAAATTTAGAGTACCCAATTAATTATTTCCAATTCAGGGGCAATTTAGCTTGGCCAATGCACCTCCTCTGCACATCTTTGGGTTGTGGGGGTGAGACCCACAGACAAGGGAAGAATGTACAAACACCACACAGATAGTGACCCGGGGAACAAACCTGGGTCCTTGGTGCCGTGAGACAGCAGTGCTAACCACTGCGCCACCCTGGAAGGCGAGTTTCTAAAATGTTTTTGTGACAGTTTCTTGGACAATTGTAAGGAACTTGTTAAATCCTCGTCTGTCGCATGTTTATCTTTTTAATTCCTGTCCTGCGCAAGATTACAGACTTTTGGTTTTGACCTGAACACCCCTGCTGCAAGCTGATATTTGGACTGATCTGGCAGACCCCTTTGATTCAGTATGCTCTGCGGCATAGCCCATGATATAATTTTGATTGTCTTGGCTAGCAACCAATCAACTCCATTGTAATCACAGGGCTAAGCAGATCCTCTATGCAGATTGGTGTTTTTTTACCCCTGGAGTACCCCTGGAGGGCAGCACGGTAGCATTGTGGATAGCACAATCTCTTCACAGCTCCAGGGTCCCAGGTTCGATTCCGGCTTGGGTCACTGTCTGTGCGGAGTCTGCACATCCTCCCCGTGTCTGCGTGGGTTTCCTTCGGGTGCTCCGGTTTCCTTCCACAGTCCAAAGATGTGCAGGTTAGGTGGATTGGCCATGATAAATTGCCCTTAGTGTCCAAAATTGCCCTTAGTGTTGGGTGGGGTTACTGGGTTATGGGGATAGGGTGGAGGTGTTAACCTTGGGTAGGGTGCTCTTTCCAGGAGCCGGTGCAGACTCGATGGGCCGAATGGCCTCCTTCTGCACTGTAAATTCTATGTAATCTATGAGTGCCCTGCTGGGTGATTCTCTGTGTGTTTGATTTCAATTTTGTTTGGAGCTGCAGAGCTGAGCAGAATCCTTTTGGGTCTCTCTCTCATAAAGGATGAAATTCTCTCTCAAATCTTAGCTGGAACTCCCTTGAGGTAAACAGAGCAGTTAGTGAGTATTCAAAGCCTGAAGATAGAGCTGGGGAACTTACCAGCTTCCTCTCCGATTAAAAGGTACCAGACCACTCAAAGCCCTTGTGAAAACGGCTGCTCTGATATTCTGTTCAACTGAGTCAAGCTGTTGGTGAGTCTCTAATGCTGGCCACATATCAGAAACTGAGCAGAGCTGAAGTGCATCTTCCGAGGTAGAAGCTCATCTCAACACAAGTTGAAGCATGTCCCTAAAGGGGATCCCAAAGCCTAAACCAACTGATGGTTTTCAACACCTCACATTCTGAAGACCTCGTTTCCTACAAAGACCTCAACCTAAGTAGCAAAGATCTTCAAATCTCTAATGTCTTTTAATCTATTATTTTTGAACCTTTCCTGCCCCCTACGCTGTGTGTGTGTGTCTTGTGTGTGTCTGGGTGGAGTGTGGGACGGGGTTTGGGGAATAATTAGTTTGGTAGACCATTGTTCCATTCTTACCATTATATGCTCATCTTTTACTCTGGCTATAAATAAAGTTTTGTTAATATTTTACTTATAAATCTGGAGCTTGTAACTCATTGGCGTAGTCAAGGGTCAAAGGTCTCAGGAAAATACATAAATTATTGGTTAATTCACTTACGTTGGGACTCTGAGGCTGGAATTGATCACACACTCGCCCAGGGTGTTGTATCACAATACCTTGTGGAACTGACTAGGGATAAAACTACCTTAGATCTAGAATTTTGTGGGGTGGCACGGTGATGCAGTGGTTAGCACTGCTGCCTCATGTCGCTGAAGACCCGGGTTCGATCCTGGACCCAGGTCACTGTTCGTGTGGAGTTTCAACATTCTCCCCATGTCTGTGTGGGTCTTAACCCCACAAACCCAAAGATGTGCAGGGTAGGTAGATTGACTATGCTAAATTGCCCTTTTATTGGAAAAAAATGAAGTGGGTACTCTAAATTTATTTTTAAACATAGATCTTAGGATTCTGTACTGAAGTAAGATTTAATTAGTGATGACACAGTAAAAGATCCATTGGGAAATAGTGATCATAATACAATTCAAATCCATATTAAAGTTGAAAATGACATATTCCAATTGCAAAGAAGAATCTTCTTTCCACGTCACTCTTTGAGCCGTGTGTTTATTCCCTAATCTGCTTGACCCTATACCAACTGGCACGCAATTCCGTTTACAATCCAGAGATTATTAACTTTGAAATTCTGCATTTTAATTTGGTCCCTAACTTTTCAAATTTTCTTAAGCAGAACCACGCCCTGGTTCTGCCTATGTCGCTGGTTCCCACATGAACCATGATAATTGGATCCTCCCTTTCCTGCTCCAAGTTCCTCTCCAACCATGGGGAGATGTGTCTCCTGGCACTGGGCAGGGAACACAATCTTCATAGTTTTTTTTAAAAATTCATTCTTGGGATGTAGGTGTCGTTCGCTGAGCCAGCATTTATTGCCCACCTCTAATTGCCCTTGAGCTGTGTGGTTGCTAGGTCATTTCAGAGGGCATTTAAGAGTCAAAAAAACATTGCTGTGGATCTGGCGTCAGCATGTAGCCCTAGGCCAGGTAATGATGGCAGGTTTCCTTCCCTCAAAGACATTAGTGAACCAGACAATTAACAATAATTCATGGTCATCAACTGACTTTTAATTCCATATTTTTGCTGATTCAAATTTCACTACCTTCTAGGGTGAGATTCAAACCCGGGTCCCCAGAGCATTCCCCAGAGTCGCTGGATTGCTAGTCCAGTGACAATATCACTACACCACCACAACCACCCCACTGTTAGTCTCCAAGTCATAGGGGAGTATTAGGAATGTCAGATATTGTGAACGATTATGCTTTAAACTGTCTATTAATTCCAAGAGTTCAGGGGTTTAGAAGGTGAGCTAATTAGCATTTTAGCTGGATACAAGGCCCGTGTGATTCATTTTGGATTTTAAGATATTCCGGTGCCTTGCAACAGGTCAGTCTGGGAGGGAAAGAGCAGAAAGATAGAGACAACCAGTCTTGCATCTTAAGCAGTGAAAAACAGGCAGGATCTCATGCTCAGATTGAAGAGACTTAGTTTGTGAGGAATTAAACAAGGTTGAAAAGTTTATTTGCCTATCCTGGCTAGAGAGAAGAATCTCTAATCCACCCCTCACTATCAACGTCTGTATGGGGATTAGAAGTTATCCGGCTAGAAAAGGGAAAAAGGAAGCAAACTATTGGGGTGTTGAGAATAGCTATGGACTGATTTCTACAAGAGGAAGTGTCTGCACAGAGTAAAGTATAATCATGGAGTGGGATTTTCTATTGTTTTAAGAGTTAAGTGGGATATCTTTTCTGTAGTTTTTTACCCAATTCTTTTATGGGCAATTTAGCATGGCCATTCCATCTACCCTGCACATCTTGTGCGGTGTGAGTCACACGCAGGCATGGGGAGAATGTGCAAACTCCACACTGTCAGTGACCTGGGCTCAAACTCGGGTCCTCGGTACTGTGAGGTAGCAGTGCTAACCACTGCGCAGCCATGCTGTCCCATCTTTTCTGTAGCTTAGAATCATAAGTTGCCAATTGAATCATGTTTAGACAATGTTGCTTTTAATTGTTTGCAACAGCAAAAGTTTCAAAACATCAAATCATGTCCTGTGATCCTTCTAGTCAGCCACTGGAAATGCGAATATCTTTCCAAATGTTATGGGTCTCTATAGTCTACAGGGATTGTAACATACCTGTGCCAACATTCTCCAATTCCAGAGATCAAGAAATGAAGCCTGTACTGGCTAATGGATGAGCTCATACCGCAACCAACAGGAAAATCAGTCTTTATCTGATCCGTTACTGGCATAGCATAACCCAGGAACTAAAGTTGACTGCTTATTACACTTACAGAGAGCAGAGTGAATGTTTGGACAGGAATCACCTCCAGTAAGGTGTACAGGAAATTAAGATATTCTTGCTGTATTGAAAGGCCATTAGTTTGGAACTTTCACCCTGTTCCTTTCTTCACGTCTGCTGCCTGACCTGCTGAGTATTTGCAGAATTTTCTGTTTTGGATTTCCAGCATCCCTGGTATTTTTAATTGTACGAGATGTTCTTGCTGCTTGTTGTGGTCCTAGTGGCAGGTAAGGGGGGGGGGGGGCTCTTTTTGCGGCATGTTTTGCTTTGGCTGTCGATCTCACCATGTTGGGACTCAATTGCCTCTTTCTCTGCTCCTCTCCCAGCCCCTGTTGTAGCGGCTGAAAGCAGGTCCCGCCAGTCCAAAGCCCTCTGGCAGTTCCGTGGGATGATTCTGTGCACCATTCCGGACAGTATTCCCTTGCTGGATTTCAGCAATTACGGCTGTTACTGTGGAATTGGGGGATCTGGGAACCCGGTGGACGAGCTAGACAAGTAGGTCGACTCGACAGCAAGTATATTCAAAGTCGCAACTTACCTCCATTACAAGCACCCACGTTCGAAGCAAGTGCTATCTTTGATCCAGACAGGCTCAAAGTGATTGAAAATGCATTGAGGGCGCTGCCTATTTTTTCATGCGTTTTGAAAGATGTACTTTTGACGTTACATTTCATAGGAGATGCACTGACATTAGTAAGAGCACACACGCAAGCAAGGCGAGGAAAGGATTAGTCGATTGATCCTGTTGGACATTCTGTGAGCCAACATCGATATCCACCAACTATAGGGGAGGGGTTACCCCAAAAGCACAAGAACTACGAGGAGTTCATTCAGAAAGAACAGAGCAAATAAACATGCCAATTATCAGGGAAAGCTGGGAAATTCCTCACTAACTCTCCCAAAATTCCAGGAGATATTGGATTCCAAGAAAGCGCATCCCACATTGATCCTCCCACACTCTGTACACAATAGAATGTGAATGCAGAACCACATAATGAACTCAAATAGCCTGGTAAACCTTACACCGTGCCTACAGATTTTTGTTACGGTGTTCTGCTGGTTAAGGCGCAGTGGGTTAGCACTGCTGCCTCACAGCGCTCAGGTCCCAGGTTCGATCCCGGCCCTGGGTCACTGTCCGTGTGGAGTTTGCACATTCTCCCCATGCTTGCGTGGGTTTCGCCCCCACAACCCAGAGGTGTGCAGGGTAGGGGGATTGGCCATGCTAAATTGCCCCTTAATTGGAAAAAATGAATTGGGAACTCTAAATTTATAAGAAAGAAAAACAATCCCATCCTCCCACCAACCCCCAAACAGTCCCCAACATTTTAAATACATGATGTGGAGATGCCGGCGTTGGACTGGAGTGAGCACAGTAAGAAGTCTTACAACACCAGGTTAAAGTCCAACAGATTTGTTTGAAACACTGGGCGAAATTCTCCCAAAGGGAGACAAACAGCCGACGCCGGAGTGAAATGTCGGAGGCCGCTCCTCGTCCCCTATGGCGGCTTGATCTTGCAAGGCGGCGGAGGGAAAAGAGTACGTCTTTTAGAGACACCGGCCCGACGATCGGTGCCAGACATCCCCTGAGCACGCCCGTGGTGCTCGATCTGCCTTGGAGAACGATTACCCAGAAATCAAGAGGCTGAATGCCCTTGACTGCTGAAGTGTTCCCTGACTGGAAGGGAACATTCCTGCCTGGTGATTGTCGCGTGATGTCCGTTCATTCGTTGTCGCAGTGTCTGCATGGTCTCGCCAATGTACCACGCTTCGGGACATCCTTTCCTGCAACGTATGAGGTAGACAACATTGGCCGAGTCGCACGAGTATGTACTGCGTACCTGGTGGGTGTGTTCTCACGTGTAATGGTGGTATCCATGTCGATGATCTGGCACGTCCCACGGCAGGGTTGTGTGGTGTCGTGGTCACTGTTCTGAAGGCCGGGTAGTTTGCTGCAAACAATGGTTTGTTTGAGGTTGCGCGGTTGAACAACCTTCAAAACAGTGACCACGACACCACACAACCCTGCCATGGCAATCTCTGCAAGACGTGCCAGATCATCGACATGGATATGCACTTTCAAGAATTCCCTTCCAGTCGGGGAACACTTCAGCAGTCAAGGGCATTCAGCCTCTGATCTCCGGGTGAGCGTTCTCCAAGGTGGCCTTCAGGACGCGCGACAACACTGAATCGCCAAGCAGAAACTTATAGCCAACTTCCTCACACATGAGTGCAGCCTCAACCGGGATTTGGGATTCATGTCGCATTACATTCATCCCCCACCATCTGGCCTGGGCTTGCGAAATCCTACCAACTGTCCTGGCTTGAGACAATTCACATCTCTTTAACCTGGGGTTACCCCTATCTCTGGATCAGTAAAGATTTAATTACCTGCAAATGCTGGCATTCTAAGCATTGTCAAGCATTGAATTTGTCCATATATATGTTTCTGGAACATACCTCTCATACAAAGCTCATCAATTGTAGAACTCTTCCATCCTTCCCCTCAACTCAAACTTCACCTTCTCGAGTGTTTAATGGTGAGGTATGTGGGCAGCACGGTAGCATTGTGGATAGCATAATTGCTTCACAGCTCCAGGGTCCCAGGTTCGATTCCAGCTTGGGTCACTGTCTGTGCGGAGTCTGCACATTCTCCCCGTGTGTGCGTGGGTTTGCTCCGGGTGCTCCGGTTTCCTCCCGCAGTCCAAAGATGTGCAGGTTAGGTGGATTGGCCATGATAAATTGCCCTTAGTGTACAAAATTGCCCTTAGTGTTGGGTGGGGTTACTGGGTTATGGGGATAGGGTGGAGGTGTTGACCTTGGGTAGCGTGCTCTTTCCAGGAGCCGGTGCAGACTTGATGGGCCAAATGGCCTCTTTCTGCACTGTAAATTCTCTGATTCACCTGAGGAAGGAGCAGTGCTCCGAAAGCTAGTGTTTGAAACAAACATGTTGGACTTTAACCTGTTTTTAAATACAAACATCAAAGAAAAGGCATCCACCCATACATAGTCATCAACAGCATATACAGCCCAAAGCCCTCCCCCCGCAAAATGTTCCATGTCGTCCAATTCTTGAAAGTGCATAATGAACAAAGCTCATCAATTGTAGAACCCTTCCATCTTTCCCCTCAACTCAAACTTCACCTTCTCGAGTGTTTAAAAACTCCCACCACCACGCCATGGTACAGGGTGGAGAAACTAACCTCTACCCTAACAGGATCTGCCTTTGGGCGATCAGCAAGGCGAAGGCTACAACATCTGCCTCTGCACCCGCTCTCCGCATCTGGTCTTCAAACCTCTTCCCTTCCCATAGGCTGCCCAGTCTGTCCCCACCCTAGAATCCCAGGATCCAATGAAGCCCTTCATGGGTCTGCTTGCAGTCCCGGCTGATCTGATACCCCGAATATGGCCTCCAGAGGACTTGGCTCAAGCCTCACATGTAACACCTTCGAAATTACTCTAAAAAACCTCCCTCCAATACCCTTCCAGGTTTGGACAGGACCAAAACATATGAACGTGGTTTGCACCCTCTCCCCCCCACCCCCACAACACTCCCAAACATCCTCTACCCCTTCAAAGAGCCACCCATCCTCGCCTTTGTGAGATGCACTCTATACACCACCTTCAGCTGTATCAGCCCTAACCTCGCACACAAAGTTGAGGCATTCACCCTCCGGAGTACATCACACCTCCTCCATGCTCTCTCCCAACTCCTCCTCCCACTTTGTCTTAATCCCCTCCAGCGGTGCCTTCTCTTCTCTCAGAATCGCCCCATAAATCACTGACACCACCCCCTTCTCAAGAACTCAAGGGCAGAGGTTAACTGACATGTTCTCCATGATTTAACAGGTGCTGTCAAACCCATAACTGTTACGGTGATGCCTTGAAGCTGAAGTCCTGCTGGCCAGTATTTGACAATCCTTATACCAAGGGCTACAGCTATACCTGTTCTCAGAGCACTATTACCTGTCCCAGTAAGTATAGGCCTGAGGCTTCAAATGGTCATGAGAATTCTAATCTGCAGAAAACCTCTGCCTTTATTCAGTGGCGGTAACCCTGCCCACCTACCCAGGCCAACTGTTTTATGATGTGGGCAGTGTGAAATATGGGTCAATTAAAAATGTCTCACGGCTACCAGCTTTGGTGCCTGTTCACCCACTGTGTTATGGGGACCAAGTCAGGGGGTGGACCGGAAGTGTGGCAGACTTGCCACCCACCCCTTTGTACTTTATGTTTACAAACATGGTTAAGGTTCAGCCTTGACGGGCTAGAGGCTGGGGAATCCTGGGCAGGGGCTTGGATCACGCAGAATGGGTATGTCAGAGGGCTTCTTGATTTCTGTCAAGCCTCTGTCACTGCTGCCTATAGCTGATGTGCAGGAGTGCCCTGGGCGATAGCTCCCCTGTGGGGAAACATCCATCATGGGGTGGCATGGAGAATTCAGGAACTGTGGAATCTCCTCCCTGTCCCAGTTCCCAAGTACACCACCCTCCAACCAGGATGATTGATTCAAGTGGTTTCCAAATGAAAGACTGATATTTTCCCCTGTGGTTCTTCCAGGTAGAAATAACCCCTGTGAGATGTTTATCTGTGAATGTGACCGCAAGGCAGCCAATTGCTTCTCCACAGCAACATACAATGATCAGCATTGGAATTTGGACAAGTCGCCACTGTAAATAGGATTTAAATGTACCATTGTATCTTGAATAATGATTAATATATTCCTTCTATATTGTGTCTATGTTGCTTATTTCAACTTCTCCAAACATCTTTGATTGCCCTCCTATTCACTCTGTTACTATCACCTGTAATCTCATTTAGATCCAAAACACTGTGTTCTGGTTTAGCACAGTGGGCTAAGACAGCTGGCTTGTAATGCAGAAGAAGACCAGCAGCACAGGTTCAATTCCTGTTCCAGCCTCCCTAACAGGGGCTTTTCACAGTAACTTCATTGAAGCCTACTTGTGACAATAAGTGATTGTTATCATAGTTTACAGGCCAATACTGTCGGTACATCAAGCAGTATCTGTGCTTCTTAGCCTTCAGACTTCTTAATAATACTTTTTATTAGTGTCACAAGTAAGCTTACAAAGCTTACGCTG